>NW_025547918.1:0-40423 GCF_905237065.1 Salmo salar | reverse complement strand
AAACTTCTCCTTAACCTGTTAGGGCTAGGGGGCAGTATTGACACGGCTGGATAAAAAACATACCCGATTTAATCTGGTTACCACTCCTACCCAGTAACTAGAATATGCATATACTTATTACATATGGATAGAAAACACCCTAAAGTTTCTAAAACTGTTTGAATGGTGTCTGTGAGTATAACAGAACTCAAATGGCAGGTCAAAACCTGAGAGATTCCTTTACAGGAAGTGGCCTGTCTGACCATTTCTTGAACTTCTTTTCCATCTCTATCTTTTGCTAAGGATCTCTGCTCTAACGTGACACTTCCCACGTCGTCCATAGGCTCTCAGAGCCCGGGAAAAAACAGAATGTCGTCATTCCAGCCCCAGGCTGAAACACATTATCGCCTTTCTCAAGTGGCCGATCAAGGGACTCTGGGCTTATGCGCATGACCCGACCGCCCCCTTTCCTCTGTTTGCTGAAAAGGAGATTCCCTGTCGGAATATTATCGCTTTTCTACGAGAAAAATGGCGTAAAAATTGATTTTAAACAGCGGTTGACATGCTTCGAAGTACGGTAATGGAATATTTAGAATTTTATTGTCACGAATTGCGCCATGCGCGCGACACTTCTTTACCATTTCGGATAGTGTCTGGAACGCATGAACAAAACGCCGCTATTCGGATATAACGATGGATTATTTTGGACCAAACCAACATTTGTTATTGAAGTAGCAGTCCTGGGTGTGCATTCTGGCGAAGACAACAAAAGGTAATCAAACTTTTATAATAGTAAATATGATTATGGTGAGTGCTAAACTTGCCGGGTGTCTAAATAGCGAGCCCGTGATGCCTGGGCTATGTACTTAGAATATTGCAAAATGTGCTTTCACCAAAAAGCTATTTTAAAATCTGACATATCGAGTGCATAGAGGAGGTCTGTATCTATAATTCTTAAAATAATTGTTATGCTTTTTGTGAACGTTTATCGTGAGTAATTTAGTAAAATGTTAGCGAATTCCCCGGAAGTTTGCGGGGGTATGCTAGTTCTGAACGTCACATGCTAATGTAAAAAGCTGGTTTTTGATATAAATATGAACTTGATTGAACAAAACATGCATGTATTGTATAACATAATGTCCTAGGGTTGTCATCTGATGAAGATCATCAAAGGTGAGTGCTGCATTTAGCTGTCTTCTGGGTTTTGGTGACATTATATGCTAGCTTGAAAAATGGGTGTCTGATTATTTCTGGCTTGGTACTCTGCTGACATAATCTAATGTTTTGCTTTCGTTGTAAAGCCTTTTTGAAATCGGACAGTGTGGTTAGATTAACGAGAGTCTTGTCTTTAAAATGCTGTAAAATAGTCATATGTTTGAGAAATTGAAGTAATAGGATTTTTTATGTTTTGAAAATCGCGCCACAGGCTGCAAGTGGCTGTTACGTAGGTGGGACGAATTCGTCCCGCCTAGCCCAGAGAGGTTAATGCAACCACTGTGTCAGATTTAAAAAAAAGCTTTACCGAAAAAGCACACCATGCAATAATCTGAGTACGGCGCTCAGACACAAAAACAAGCCATACAATATCCGCCATGTTGGAGTCAACAGAAGTCAGAAATAGCATTGTAAATATTCACTTACCTTTGATCTTCATCAGAATGCACTCCCAGGAATCCCAGTTCCACAATAAATGTTTCTTTTGTTCGATAAAGTTCATCCTTTATGTCCAAATACCTCCTTTTTGTTCGCGCCTTCAGTTCACAAATCCAAATTCACGACGCGCAGGCCAGACGAAAACTCATTCCATTACAGTTCGTAGAAACATGTCAAACGATGTATAGAATCAATCGTTAGGATGTTTTTATCATAAATCTGCAATAAGGTTTCAACCGGAGAATTCCTTTGTCTTCAGAAATGCAATGGAACTCAGCTACCTCTCACGGGCGCGCGCATGGCTGAACTCATGCCTTATTTTGGGACACCTGACTCTTCGAGCTCTTATTCTCTCCCCATTCACAGTAGAAGCATGAAACAAGGTTCTAAAGACTGTTGACATTTAGTGGAAGCCTTAGGAAGTGCAATAGGACACCACAGACACTGTATATTGGATAGGAAAAGACTTGAAAAACTACAAACCTCAGATTTCCCACTTCCTGGTTGGATTTTTTCTCAGGTTTTTGCCTGCCATATGAGTTCTATTATACTCACAGACAGCATTCAAACAGTTTTAGAAAACACTCTGAAGTGTCTATCTAAATCTACTAATAATATGCATATCTTAGCTTCTTGGCCTGAGTAGCAGGCAGTTTACTCTGGGCACGTCAGTCATCCAAGCTACTCAATACTGCCACCCAGCCATAAGAAATTAACACTTGTGGTTACTACGTTTTTCCATATGTGTTTTTAATAGTTTTGATGTCTTCACTATTATTCTACAATGTAGAAAATAGTAAAAATAAAGAAAAACCCTTGAATGAGTAGGTGTCCAAACATTTGGCTGGCACTGTACATTAACCTCTCTGGGCTAGGTGGGAAGTGACCGTCCCACTCTATTCAACAGCCAGTGGAACAGCGTGGCGCGAAATACAAAAACCTAAAAAATGCAATAATTTAAATTTTTCAAACATACGACTAATTTTACACCATTTTAAAGATAAGACTCTCGTTAATCTAACCACGTTGTCCGATTTCAAAAAGGCTTTACAGCGAAAGCAAAACATTAGATTATGTTAGGAGAGTACATAGCCAAAAATAATCACACAGCCATTTTCCAAGCAAGCATATATGTCACAAAAACCCAAAGCACAGCTAAATGAAGCACTAACCTTTGATCTTCATCAGATGACACTCCTAGGACATTATGTTATACAATACATGCATGTTTTGTTCAATCAAGTTCATATTTATATCAAAAAACAGCTTTTTACATTGGGGTGTGATGTTCAGAAAATGTATTCCCACCGAAAACTTCCGGTGAATTTACTAAATTACTCATCATAAACGTTGACAAAATACATAATTATTTAAAGAATTATAGATACAGAACTCCTTTATGCAATCGCTATGTCAGATTTTTCGGCGAAAGCACATTTTGCAATATTCTGAGTACATGGCTCAGCCATCACGGCTAGCTATTTTGACACCCGCCAAGTTCGGTGCACACTAAATGCTATTACCTTTGCTGATCTTCGTCAGAATGCACTCCCAGGACTGCTACTTCCACAAGAAATGTTGTTTTTGTTCCAAATAATCCATAGTTATGTCCAAATACCTCCGTTTTGTTCGTGCGTTCAGGTCACTATCCAAAGGGTAATGCGCGAGCGCATTGCGAGACAAAAAAAATCGAAATGTTCCATTACCGTACTTAGAAACATGTCAAACGCTGTTTAAAATCTATTTTTATGGTATTTTTCTCGTAAAATAGCGATAATATTCCAACCGGACAATAGTGTATTTATTCAAAGAGGAAAAGAAAAAACAGCGTGGTCGCGTGAACGGTTATAGCCAATCTCTTTGTCACCAGGCAGACCACTGAGAAACTGAGCTACTATACTCTGCCCAGAGACAGGAGACGCCTCAATCCGCTTTCTGAAGGCTTTAGAGAGCCAATGGAAGCCTTAGAAAGTGCTACGTAACCCCACAGATACTGTAGTTTCGATAGAGAATCAAAAGAACTACAAATTCTTAGACAGGCCACTTCCTGCTTGGAATTTTCTCAGGGTTTTGCCTGCCATATGAGTTCTGTGTACTCACAGACACCATTCAAACAGTTTTAGAAACTTCAGAGTGTTTTCTATCCACCTCTACACAGACTCGTTTCTGGGCAAGAGTAGTAACCAGTTTAAATCGGGTACGTTTTCTTATCCGGACGTGAAAATACTGCCCCCTAGCCCAGACAGGTTAAATTCCCTGGCAACAGCTCCAGTGGACATTCCTGCAGTCAGCATGCCAATTGCACGCTCCCTCTGAGACATTTGTGGCATTGTTGTGTGACAAAACGGCACATTTTAGAGTGGCCTTTTATTATCCCCAGCACAAGGTGCACCTGTGTAATAGTCAAGCTGTTCAATCAGCTTCTTGATATGCCACACCTGTCAGGTGGATGGATTATCTTGGCAAAGAATAAATGTTCACTAACTGGGATGTACAAAATTCTGAAATCTGTTTTTTTTTTTCAGCTCATGAAACATCCAACACTTTACATGTTGCAATTATATTTTTGTTTATTGTAGTTACTATCAGTTTTAGGAACATCTACCCAAAATATTTCACCTTATTTTTTTTACTTTACCCAAAATATGAAATCAGCAATAGTCAAAATGTTGAAAACCTATGAACGTCTAAATAAGAAATTGGTCCATTTAACCTCTCTGGGCTATGTGGGATGCTAGCGTCCCACTCGCCAACAGCCAGTGAAATAGCAGAGCGCCAAACTCAAAACAACAAAAATCTCATAATTCAAATTGCTCACACATACAAGTATTATACACCATTTTAAAGAAACTTCTCGTTAATCAAACCACAGTGTCCGATTTCAAAAAGGCTTTACGGCGAAAGCATACCATTAGATTATGTTAGGACAGCACCTAGACAAGAGAAACCACACAGCCATTTTCCAAGCAAGGAGAGGCGTCACAAAAACCAGAAATGCAGCTAAAATGAATCACTAACCTTTGACGATCTTCTTCATATGACACTCCCAGGACTCAATGTTACACAATACATGTATGTTTTGCTCGATAAAGTTCATATTTATATCCCCAAAAAAAACATTTTACATTGGTGTGTAATGTTCTGAAATATTTTACCTCCAAAACATCCTGTGAATGAGCACTGGCTAACCTCTGGCTAACGTTGGAGTTCAGCTAGCCACGGTTAGCGGTCCTCAGCTATCCATTAGCTCGAAAAGCTATCGCCAGTTTTTGTACAGCGCGACTCAGACCAGAGCATACCGGACCTTTTCTCTCTCCATATCCCCGGATTTCTATCGCAGGCTCTGGACATTTACACCTGGATCTTGCAGTTAGCTAGCTGCTACCTGAGTGACTATTGGCAACGTTGGTCCCGGAATTAACATAAATTATTCTGGAGCTAGCCAGCTGAAGAGTTCCATCAGCCTCTCCTGGGCTACAATCACCTATCCGTACCCGTTTTACTGCCGATGCAGAGCCCCATCGGGCCTTCACGACTGGACCACCGACGTTATCTGCCCAAGGGAGTTATCTAACTGGCCCCTCCATCGAGATGTAACCTGAATGCTCATCTGCGACCCGCTAATCGTTAGCTGTCTTATCGGCTGCTATCTGAATAGGTCTATCGGACAATTTTCTTGGGCCACTATAACTAACTATTTTGCCCCCCTACCACACGGAACCCCACTAATCTACAGACGGAAATGCACGAGGTGGCTAAAAACAGACCTCCCTCCATCTTCTACCAGCTTGCTACCTATGGCTCGGCTAGCTATCTAATTCTCACTGGACCCTTTGATCACTCGGCTAAGCATGCCTCTACTTAATGTCAATATGCCTTGTCCATTGCTGTTCTGGTTAGTGTTTATTGGCTTATTTCACTGTAGAGCCTCTAGCCCTGCTCATTATACCTTATCCAACCTCTCAGTTCCTCCACCCACACATGCTATGACATCTTCTGGTTTCAATGTTTCTAGAGACAATATCTCTCTCATCATCACTAAATGCCTAGGTTTACCTCCACTGTATTCACATCCTACAATACCTTTCTGTACATTATACCTTGAAGTTATTTTATCGCCCCCAGAAACCTGCTCCTTTTTCTCTCTATTCCGAACGTCTCAGACGACCAATTCTTATAGCTTTTAGCCGTATCCTTATCCTCATCCTTCTCTGTTCCTCTGGTGATGTAGAGGTGAATCCAGGCCCTGCAGTGCCTAGCTCCACTCCTACTCCCCAGGCGCTCTCTTTTGATGACTTCTGTAACCGTAATAGCCTTGCATGTTAACATTAGAAGCCTCCTCCCTAAGTTTGTTTTATTCACTGCTTTAGCACACTCTGCCAACCCGCATGTCCTAGCCGTGTCTGAATCCTGGCTTAGGAAGTCCACCAAAAACTCTGAAATCTTCATCCCTAACTACAACGTTTTCAGACAAGATAGAACGGCCAAAGGGGGCGGTGTTGCAATCTACTGCAGAGATAGCCTGCAGAGTTCTGTCCTACTATCCAGGTCTGTACCCTAACAATTTGAACTTCTACTTTTAAAAATCCATCTCTCTAAAAACAAGTCTCTCACCGTTGCCGCCTGCTATAGACCACCCTTGGCCCCCAGCTGTGCTCTGGACACCATATGTGAACTGATTGCCCCCCATCTATCTTCAGAGCTCGTGCTACTAGGTGACCTAAACTGGGACATGCTTAACACCCCAGCCATCCTACAATCCAAGCTTGATGCCCTCAATCTCACACAAATTATTAATGAACCCACCAGGTACCACCCCAAAGCTGTAAACACTGACACCCTCATAGATATCATCCTAACCAACTTGCCCTCTAAATACACCTCTGCTGTTTTCAACCAAGATCTCAGCGATCACTGCCTCATTGCCTGCACCCGTAATGGGTCAGCGGTCAAACGACCTCCACTCATCACTGTCAAACGCTCCCTGAAACATTTCAGCGAGCAAGCCTTTCTAATCGACCTGGCCCTGGTATCCTGGAAGGATATTGACCTCATCCCGTCAGTAGAGGATGCCTGGTTATTTTTTTTAAATGCCTTCCTCACCATCTTAAATAAGCATGCCCCATTCAATAAATTTAGAACCAGGAACAGATATAGCCCTTGGTTCTCCCCAGACCTGACTGCCCTTAACCAACACAAAAACATCCTGTGGCGTTCTGCATTAGCATCGAACAGCCCCCGTGATATGCAACTTTTCAAGGAAGTTAGAAACCAATATACACAGGCAGTTAGAAGAGCCAAGGCCAGCTTTTTCAAGCAGAAATTTGCTTCCTGCAACACAAACTCAAAAAAAGTTCTGGGACATTGTAAAGTCCATGGAGAATAAGAACACCTCCTCCTAACTGCCCACTGCACTGAGGATAGGAAACTGTCACCACTGATAAACCCACTATAATTGAGAATTTCAATAAGCATTTATCTACGGTCTACGGCTGGCCATGCTTTCCACCTGGCTACCCCTACTGCAGTCAACAGCACTGCACCCCCCACAGCTACTCGCCCAAGCCTTCCCAATTTCTCATTCTCCCAAATCCATTCAGCTGATGTTCTGAAAGAGCTGCAAAATCTGGACCCCTACAAATCAGCCGGGCTAGACAATCTGGACCCTTTCTTTCTAAAATTATCTGCTGAAATTATTGCAACCCCTATTACTAGCCTGTTCAACCTCTCTTTCGTGTCGTTTGAGATTCCCATAGATTGGAAAACAGCTGCTGTCATCCCCCTCTCCAAAGGAGGGGACACTCTTGACCCAAATTGCTACAGACCTGTATCTGTCCTACCCTGCCTTTCTAAGGTCTTCGAAAGCCAAGTCAACAAACAGATTACCGACCATTTCGAATCCCACCGCTATTCAATCTGGTTTCAGAGCTGGTCATGGGTGCACCTCAGTCACGCTCAAGGTCCTAAACGATAACGTAACCGCCATCGATAAGAAACAATACTGTGCTGCCGTATTCATTGACCTGGCCAAAGCTTTCGACTCTGTCAATCACCACATCCTCATCGGCAGACTCAATAGCCTTGGTTTCTCAAATGATTGCATCGCCTGGTTCACCAACTACTTCTCTGATAGAGTTCAGTGTGTCAAATCGGAGGGCATGTTGTCCGGACCTCTGGCAGTCTCTATGGGGGTGCCACAGGGTTCAATTCTTGGGCCAACTCTTTTCTCTGTATACATCAATGATTTACATTTTTACATTTTAAGTCATTTAGCAGATGCTCTTATCCAGAGCGACTTACAAATTGGTGGATTCACCTTATGATATCCAGTGGAACAACCACTTTACAATAGTGCATCTAAATCTTTTAAGGGGGGGTTAGAAAGATTACTTTATCCTATCCTAGGTATTCCGTAAAGAGGTGGGGTTTCAGGTGTCTCCGGAAGGTGGTGATTGACTCCGCTGTCCTGGCGTCGTGAGGGAGCTTGTTCCACCATTGGGGTGCCAGAGCAGCGAACAGTTTTGACTGGGCTGAGCGGGAACTGTGCTTCCTCAGAGGTAGGGAGGCGAGCAGGCCAGAGGTGGATGAACGCAGTGCCCTTGTTTGGGTGTAGGGCCTGATCAGAGCCTGAAGGTACGGAGGTGCCGTTCCCCTCACAGCTCCGTAGGCAAGAACCATGGTCTTGTAGCGGATGCGAGCTTCAACAGGAAGCCAGTGGAGAGAGCGGAGGAGCGGGGTGACATGAGAGAACTTGGGAAGGTTGAACACCAGACGGGCTGCGGCGTTCTGGATGAGTTGTAGGGGTTTAATGGCACAGGCAGGGAGCCCAGCCAACAGCGAGTTGCAGTAATCCAGACGGGAGATGACAAGTGCAATGATGTCGCTCTTGCTGCTGGTGAGTCTCTGATCCACCTCTACACAGACGACACCATTCTGTATACTTCTGGCCCTTCGTTGGACACTGTGTTAACAACCCTCCAGATGAGCTTCAATGTCATACAACTCTACTTCCGTGGCCTCCAACTGCTCCTAAATACAAGTAAAACTAAATGCATGCTCTTCAACCGATCGCTGTCTGCACCTGCCCGCCTGTCCAGCATCACTACTCTGGACGGTTCTGACTTAGAATATGTGGACAACTACAAATACCTAGGTGTCTGGTTAGACTGTAAGCTCTCCTGCCAGACTCACATCAAACATCTCCAATCCAAAGTTAAATCTAGAATTGGCTTCCTATTTCGCAACAAAGCATCCTTAACTCATGCTGCCAAACATACCCTCGTAAAATTGACCATCCTACCGATCCTCGACTTCGGCGATGTCATTTACAAAATAGCCTCCGATACCCTACTCAACAAACTTGATGCAGCCTATCACAGTGCCATCCATTTTGTCACCAAAGCCCCATATACTACCCACCACTGCGACCTGTACGCTCTCGTTGGCTGGCCTTCGCTTCATAATCGTCGCCAAACCCACTGGCTCCAGGTCATCTACAAGACCCTGCTAGGTAAAGTCCCCCTTATCTCCGTTCACTGGTCACCATAGCAGCACCTACCTGTAGCACGCGCTCCAGCTGGTATATCTCTCTGGTCACCCCCAAAGCCAATTCCTCCTTTGGCTGTCTCTCCTTCCAGTTCTCTGCTGTCAATGACTGGAACGAACTACAAAAGTCTCTGAAACTGGAAACACAAACATCTCCCTCACTAGCTTTAAGTACCAGCTGTCAGAGCAGCTCACAGATCACTGCACCTGTACATAGCCCATCTATAAATAGCCCAAACAACTACCTCTTCCCCTACTGTATTTATTTATTTTATTAATTTTGCTCCTTTGCACCCCATTATTTCTATTTCTACTTTGCACTTTCTTCTACTACAAATCTACCATTCCAGTGTTTTACTTGCTATATTGTATTTACTTTGCCACCATGGCCTTTTTTGCCTTTACCTCCCTTATCTCACCTCATTTGCTCACATTGTGTATATAGACTTATTTTTCTACTGTATTATTGACTATATGTTTGTTTTACTCCATGTGTAACTCTGTTGTATGTTGTCGAACTGCTTTGCTTCATCTTAGCCAGGTCGCAATTATAAATGAGAACTTGTTCTCAACTTGCGTACCTGGTTAAATAAAGGTGAAATAAAAATAAATAAATAAACATCAATATACAGAAATACTCAAACGTTGATAAAATATAAAACTGTTATGCATAGAATTAAAGATACACTTCTCCTTAACCTGTTAGGGCTAGGGGGCAGTATTTGCACGGCTGGATAAAAAAAATGTACCCGATTTAATCTGGTTACTAATCCTACCCAGTAACTAGAATATGCATATACTTATTATATATGGATAGAAAACACTCTAAAGTTTCTAAAACTGTTTGAATGGTGTCTGTGAGTATAACAGAACTCATTTGGCAGGCAAAACCCTGAGACATTTTCTGACAGGAAGTGGATACCTGATGTGTTGTATTACCTTTAAACCTATGCCATTGAAAAACACAGGGGCTGAGGAATATTTTGGCACTTCCTATTGCTTCCACTAGATGTCACCAGCCTTTACAAAGTGTTTTGAGTCTTCTGGAGGGAGATCTGACCGAACAAGAGCCATGGAACGATGATGGCCCATTAGACACCTGGCGCGCGAGTTCATGTTGGGTACCCTCGTTCCAATACGTTATAAAAGAGTATGCATTCGTCCACCTTGAATATTATTCATGTTCTGGTTTAAAAAGGCCCTAATGATTTATGCTATACAACGTTTGACATGTTTGAACGAACGTAAATATATTTTTTCCCCCTCGTTCATGAAGTGAAGTCCGGCGGGCTTAGATCATGTGCTAACAAGACGGAGATTTTTGGACATAAATGATGAGCTTTTTTGAACAAAACTACATTCGTTATGGACCTGTGATACCTGGAAGTGACATCTGATGAAGACAATCAAAGGTAATGGATTATTTACATAGTATTTTCGATTTTAGATCTCCCCAACATGACGACTAGTCTGTATCGCAACGCGTATTTTTCTGGGCGCAGTGCTCAGATTATTGCAAAGTGTGATTTCCCAGTAAGGTTATTTTTAAATCTGGCAAGTTGATTGCGTTCAAGAGATGTAAATCTATAATTCTTTAAATGACAATATAATATTTTACCAATGTTTTCTAATTTTAATTATTTAATTTGTGATGCTGACTTGACTGCCGGTTATTGGAGGGAAACGATTTCCTCAACATCAATGCCATAGTAAAACGCTGTTTTTGGATATAAATATGAACTTGATAGAACTAAAAATGCATGCATTGTCTAACATAATGTCCTAGGAGTGTCATCTGATGGAGATTGTAAAAGGTTAGTGCATCATTTTAGCTGGTTTTATGGTTTTGGTGACCCTGTCTTTGAATTGACAAAACATTACACACAACTCTTGTAAATGTACTGTCCTAACATACTCTAAATTTATGCTTTCGCCGTAAAACCTTTTTGAAATCGTAAAACGTGGTTAGATTAAGGAGATGTTTATCTTTCAAAGGGTGTAAAATACTTGTATGTTTGAAAAATTTGAATTTTGACATTTATTTGGATTCAAATTTGCCGCTCTTGAAATGCACCTGCTGTTGATGGAGTGCACCACGGGGGGGACGCCTGCGTCCCACCTAGCCCATAGAGGTTAATGTAACCGCTGTGTCAGATTTCAAAAAAGCTTTACGGCGAAAGCACACTTTGCAATAATCTGAGTACAGCGCTCAGTCACCAAAACAAGCCATACAGATACCCGCCATGTTGTGGAGTCAACAAAAGTCAGAAATAGCATTATAAATATTCACTTACCTTTGATCTTCGTCGGAACGTCCATATTTATGTCCAAATACCTACTTTTTGTTCGCGTGTTCAGTTCACTATTCCAAATTCAGAAGGCGCATGCACTAAGTACAGACAAAAAGTCAAAAAAGTTGCATTACAGTTTGTAGAAACATGTCAAACGATGTATAGAATCAATCTTTAGGATGTTTTATCATAAATCTTCAATAATATTCCAATCGGACAATTCCTTTGTCTTCAGAAATGAAAAGGAACTCAGCTCGCTCTCACGGCCGCGCACGTGACTGAGCTCATGGCATTTTTCCAGACACCTGGTTCAAACAGCTCTTATTCTCTCCCCATTCACTATTTTGGATAGGCAATCACTTGAAAAACTACAAACCTCAGATTTCCCACTTCCTGGTTGGATTTTTCTCAGGTTTTCGCCTGCCATATGAGTTCTGTTATACTCATAGACATCATTCAAACCGTTTTAGAAACTTCAATGTTTTCTATCCAAATCTACTAATAATATGCATATCCTAGCTTCTGGGCCTGAGTAGCAGGCAGTTTACTCTGGGCACGCTTTTCATCCGGACGTGAAAATACTGCCCCCTACCCCAAAGAAGTTAAACAGCGTGTGTCGAACCCTTTCAACAACGGGGAGATTTTTTTGATGTGCTTTGTGTCTTTGACGTAAAAACAAGTTTTGGACTTCCACACAAAATTACTACTTTACTTATTTTATGTTTAAGGAAGTGTGTAGGTCGCGTTCTGTATTATACAGCTATGAAAGTTATATATTTAGAACCACCTGCACGATTGGAATCTAGCGAAGTCTGTGTCTTCAATGTCCTAGAACTGTTTAGTTTTTGTGTTCTGACTTCTAAAACAGACTTAATAAAATAAGTAATGTAAACATTATTAGTAGTTACCAGGAAGCTCTACATTTGTTTTAAAATCACATTAAGATTGTTAAAACTGGCCTGAGGTTATTGAGGGATCTGATTATTATTTACCCTCGTAGCAAGGCCGTTTTATCATGTGGAGGTTTCATTCAGGTCTCTATTTCTTTTTAAAACACACTGTCTTTGGCAGGAGAAAGACCTGACTCAGAGGAGCCAGGGACGTCCAAACCAGCAAGACGACTCCACTGCTCCCACTGTGGAAAGTGTTTCAATCATTTAGGGGGGCTGAAACAACATGAGAGAATACACACAGGGGAGAAGCCTTACCACTGCTCCCAGTGTGGAAAGAGTTTCAGCCAGTCAGGGGAGCTGAAACAACATGAAAGAATACACACAGGAGAGAAACCTTACCACTGCTCCCAGTGTGGAAATAGTTTTAACCGGTTAGGTGCCCTGAAAAGACACGGAAGAATACACACAGGGGAGAAGCCTTACCACTGCTCCCAGTGTGGAAAGAGTTTCGGCTGGTCAGGGGAGCTGAAACAACATGAAAGAATACACACAGGAGAGAAACCTTACCACTGCTCCCAGTGTGGAAAGAGTTTTAACCGGTTAGGTGCCCTGAAAAGACACGGAAGAATACACACAGGGGAGAAGCCTTACCACTGCTCCCAGTGTGGAAAGAGTTTCAGCCGGTCAGGGGAGCTGAAACGACATGAGAGGATACACACAGGGGAGAAGCCTTACCACTGCTCCCAGTGTGGGAAGAGTTTTAGCCATTTAGGGACCCTGAAAACACATAAGATGATACACACAGGGGAGAAGCCTTACCACTGCTCCCAGTGTGGAAAGAGTTGTAACCATTTAGGGAACCTGAAAAAACATGAGGATACACACAGGGGAGAAGCCTTACCACTGCTCCCAGTGTGGAAAGAGTTTCAACCAGTCAGGGGAGCTGAAACGACATGAGAGAATACACACGGGGAGAAGACTTACCACTGCTCCCAGTGTGGAAAGAGTTTCATCTGGTCATGGTTGCTGAAACGAAATGAGAGAATACACACAGGGGTGAAGCCTTACCAATGCTCCCAGTGTGGAAAGGGTTGTAACCAGTTAAGGGACCTGAAACAACATGAAAGAATACACACAGGGGAGAAGACTTACCATTGCTCCTAGTGTGCAAAGCGTTTGCCCATTTAGAAAGCCTGGAAGAACGCATGAGACTGCACACAGAGTAGAAGGCTTATAAAAATGCTCAGACTTTGGGAAAATATTACTCATCACAGTCACTTAAATGTCACGAGAGATTTCTCACAGGAAATAAGACATTCTTCTCCGAGCATGTATATTGATATTTGATTCATCAGAGAACATACACAGTGCTCCCGTTATATTGTTCACTCAGAATGTTTACCTGTTTATACCATATGAAATTGAATTGTACAAAGTATACTGAAACATATATTTGTGTTTTTATTAGAAAACATGAAGTGAATATGGAGTATGTCAGTTTGAATATAGTGTAGATCAGATTCCATGTGTTTAAATGGTCCTTTTTTAAACTCTGACTGTGTGTGTGTTTATCTGGGTGTCATTCCTCCAGCATGACAGATAATCAAGTGATATTTGGATGTGATGCATTTGCTCCATTGTTTGCATTTGCATTGTTGGCCCACTGATGATTTACTGAAATTAAAATGTTCACAGACTGTAATGGAAAATGGTAATTGTAAACTAAGCAAAAAAGAAACGTCCTCTCACTGTCAACTGCGTTTATTTTCAGTAAACTTAACATGCGTAAATATTTGTATGAACATAAGATTCAACAAATGAGACATAAACTGAACAAGTTCTACAGACTTGTTACTAACAGAAATTGAATAATGTGTCCCTGAACAAAGGGGGGTCAAAATCAAAAGTAGCATTCAGTATCTGGTGTGGCCACCAGCTGCATTAAGTACTGCAGTGCATCTCCTCATGGACTACACCTGATTTGCCAGTTCTTGCTGTGAGATGTTACCCCACTCTTCCACCAAGGCACCTGCAAGTTTCCGAACATTTCTCGGGGGAATGTCCCTTAAAATGTTCAGACTCCGTAATGGAGAATATTAATTGTATGTGTCCACATAAATGAGTATGTGACTAACCTTGTGAAACTGTCCTATTATAATCTCCTGTTCTTGGGAGTAACTTCCTGTGTTGCAAACCAATTTGAACAAGTTGAGGAGACTAAATTACTTGGCATTACCTTAGATTGTAAACTGTCATGGTCAAAACATATAGATTCAATGGTTGTAAAGATGGGGAGAGGTCTAGCCGCAATAAAGAGATGCTCTGCTTTTTTGACACCACACTCCAAAAAGCAAGTTCTGCAGGCTCTAGTTTGTCTAATCTTGATTATTGTCCAGTCGTGTGGTCCAGTGCTGCAAGGAAAGACCTAGTTAAGCTGCAGCTGGCCCAGAACAGAGCGGCACGTTTTGCCTAAGAGTTGAGGAGAGACACTTATTTTTATAAGAAACATGAATGTGTTGAAAATCCCAAATTGTTTGCATAGTCTGTAAGGGAATTCTGCCCTATATGCACACAAGAGAACACAGGAAAACTTCTTTGATCAGAGGTTAATTTGTTTAATAAGGATTGCAACCCGGAGTATACACTTACAGCAATTTGCAAGCAAGTGTTAGAATAATTTGATATCTTGATGATAATAATCAATTCGCCTTGACTAATGCCCAAGGTTTGTAAGACAATGGGTTAAATAATTAGGCAAGGACTCAGCTTTCTGCAAAAGGTTTCTGTAGCTTTATTCAGAGAACGTTCTGAGGTCAGGATAACA
Organism: Salmo salar; assembly: GCF_905237065.1. Lineage (NCBI taxonomy): Eukaryota > Metazoa > Chordata > Actinopteri > Salmoniformes > Salmonidae > Salmo > Salmo salar. The sequence continues at coordinate 25,238 of NW_025547918.1, read as the reverse complement.
AAACAGTCATTTTATAGTTCTTGCTTACTTACGCACATGCATTTACACACAAACTGTTGGTGACCTGCATCCCCCATTGACTTGCCACACTGTTTATCACTACCTAGCTCAGCCTGTTCCTTTCCCTCAAGGTTAGGAACCCTTTGAAGTTTTACTCCCTTTACCATCTGTCCCCTGCTCTCTACACTAATTACATACACACATTTCTTTCCCTCTCCAGTGGTTCCTGGACTTTCTGGAACTAATCAGACCAATTGATCACTACATTGATCATTACATTGATTATTCATTATGCATCATGCTGTATGACTAATAATTCATCATGGTTTATTGATTCATTTACCTTTATTAGATAATTCTCTTATCAGCAAGACACTCAGTTCAAAAGATGTTTTCCCTTTTTATCCCCTACTGAGGATCACCCCGCCCAGGGTGATGTCCCTTAACTTTAATACCAAAGATGTCTCTGCTAGGTGGAGGTCAGCTTATTGTGTTATTGGCAGTTAGTTTCCCAATCACTCTTCCCCTTATTGCTATCATGTCAGACTGGAAGTAAGACTGGAACATAGTATCAACAGGAACTCTTAGTTCCCTTTATCCATCTGTTACCTAAAATATAGTTTCAACACACAAACATCTGACTTTGTACAGTTGACCTTTTCATGCACTTGCAAGGTGTCTACCACTGATTCTTAATATCAAGCTAAAGCAAAAGATGAATCATTGTACTTTTGTCATCACAGGTGTTCCTATAATGTACAGATATCATCAAAGTTCTTACAAGTCAACTTACACACAGCTCTGACACACACTTATCCCACCAGACATGCCACCAGGGGTCTTTTCACAGTCCCCAAGTTTCCAGAACAAATTCAAGAAAGCGTACAGTATTATATAGGGCCCTTATTGCATGGAACTTCCTTCCATCTCATATTGCTCAAATAAACAGCAAACCTGGTTTAAAAAAACAGATAAAGCAACACCTCACGGTACAACCCCTCTCCCCTATTTGACCTAGATAGTTTGTGTGTATGCATTGATATGTAGGCCACATGTGCCTTTTACAAAATGTATGTAGTTCTGTCCTTGAGCTGTTCTTGTCTATTGATGTGCTGTATTATGTGTCATGTTTTGTGTGGACCCCAGGAAGAGTAGCTGCTGCTTTTGCAACAGCTAATGGGGATCCTTATAAAATACCAAACTCTGTTATTGTATGTGGAGGATGAGGGCTGCAGGGCTATGATGAGGGCTATTTTAGATACGTAGGAGTGAGGCCTAAGAGGGTTTTATATATAAGCATTAAACCAGTGGGTCTTGCGACTGGTATACAGAGATAAACAGTTTACAGAGGAGTATAGAGTGCAGTGAGGTTTCCTATACGGAGCATTGGTGGCAAATCTGATGGCCGAATCGTAAAGAACATCTTGCCGCTCAATGTATCCTACCATGACTATATCTAACCCAACTGCATGTGTTTCCACTATCATGTATCCTACCATGACTATATCCAACCCAACTCCATGTGTTTCCACTATCATGTATCCTACCATGACTATATCCAACTCTACTCCATGTGTTTCCACTATCATGTATCCTACCATGACTATATCCAACTCTACTCCATGGGTTTCCACTATCATGTATCCTACCATGACTATATCCAACCCAACTCCATGTGTTGCCACTATCATGTATCCTACCATGACTATATCCAACCCTACTCCATGTGTTACCACTATCATGTATCCTACTTGGCTGAAGCTTTGATCCAGTGGAAGAAGTATTGAGGAGCAGGGAGGTTAAAGGTCACTTCAGGATACAGCTGTTACTCTACAGTATCCCTAGATAATGAGAGAAAATGTATAGAATATTTAGGGCTCTATAACATCTCTATCTAATCCGTTTTTTTTGTGTTTTTTTTTACCTAATTCCATTTTCTCCGTTTAGTTTTTCCAGGTTTCTGATTTGTCCCTGTTTTTCTCTCTAAATCACACTGTTAATAGAAAAACAACAACATTGGATGTTCTAAGTCCTCAACAATACTTAAACCACATCAGGAGACCACTTTTGAAGTCTGAGAAAAATCTAAGACATTTTCATTTTGGGATGTAGATACCCTTTAATTCAAGTGGCACCAGCAAGAGCCTTGCTTGGTTAGTGGTATCTCTGTAGCACACATGTGATTGCAGAGTTTGCTGAACAAATCACAACTGGATTGATGCAAATAATCATGATATCATTCTGCCAGGTAGGCATAGACTACTTTGTAGTTAACATTTAATTGACAAGGTTTTTTGGGAAAGCTTTTCTATCAACCAGAAGATGGTTGTCATTAGAATCATCGCTAACAGCTACACATAGTGGTAGACAAATGCACTCAGACAGGGGCATTTCCTGGCTGTTTCCTCTTCAGAAAGTTGAAGGAAAATACAAATCACTGAGGCTAATTTAACGACGACTTGCAGGCAGTGGGTTCAGAATAACGATGACAAAAAATGAATAGTCTTTAATCTGTCACCTATTCCTACCTAATGGGCAGGTCAGCCCTAGAGGAAAGTATTGGCTGTAAGAAGTAAGAGAAAACATAACATCTGGTTGTTTTTAAATTACTACTTATGACATTGCTTGACAGAATAAACATTGTAATAGATATTTTTCCAATCTGCTTTACCCACTCCAGTCAGCAGATGGCGGTATGAGTCTTTCAGGTGATGCTTCTTGCGTGACGTATAATCTAGTGGACGGAACTGGAGGCTTCTTCAACAGCGACAACAGACTACTGATTTAACCAACGTGGTGGTTTGCTAGCGAACATAAAACTGAAACATTGAATCTCTTTAGACCAATCTTGTGTATTTTACTCTTAGTGTTTTGAATATAATTCTGTTTACTTATCTACTAATTCATTTAAACGTAATTTGCTTGTTAAATTAGTAAATGTGTTAAATTGATACAGCACTAGTCTAATCGACCGGAGCATGAGGTCACTAAACTAGACAGAGAAAGAAGCTCTGGTGAAAGGAGAGGAAGAAGTTTTCAGGATGAAAAAGGAGGAAGAGGAGGCTATCACATTGAAAGAAGAAGAGGATGATATTACAGTGAAAGGGGAATATGGGAAAGAGGTTGTCAAAGTGGAAGAGGGGGTAGAAGCTTTCAGAATCAAAAAGGAGGAAGATGCCATGACATTGAAAGAAGAGAATGTAGTGAAAGAAGAGGAAGAACTTTTTAGAGCAAAAGAGGAAGAGGAGGCTATCTCAATTAAAGAGGAGGAAGACGTTTTGGAAGTGAAAAAGGAGGAGGCTGAAGATCAGATTACTACCAGTGAGTACTGTGTTAAAAACAGGGGCACTATGCAGTTCTTAAAATAATGTGTTGTTTTAAAGGGGCATTCTACTTCAGTTCTACACTGTCGGAATTGTTTAAGGGCCAATCTGCCATTGGTACATGTGTTTTTGGGACTTTGAGAATTCAATACATCGTTCTCCATGTGGTCTACATTAAAGTTCACCTCTTCTAGTATAACAGGCTTTTAAAATTGGTAATAATTTCTACTTAAAATATCAAAGGGACGTAAAAGGTACCTATTTTGTGGAAATGACCCTTTTACATTTGCAACGCAAACAATATTTTACAAAATCATGATGAAAGTGGCTATTTCAGACATATTCATGCCTCTTGATTTCAATAGAGTTTACCGTCTGTGTGCTGTTCTCGTTCACACAGGAGAGAGACATTACTTTCGTGGATCCTTTGGGGAGCCTCAACAACATCCTGATGCTGACGAGACAGAGAAGAGTCTCTCCAGATCAGAACACCAGATGGTACAGCTTGGTCTGGTCTAGCATACAGCTTGCTCTATCGGGGGCTGGGTTTCTGTAAAGCACTTTATGACAACAGTGACATCAGCATCCATAATGATATGTGTCCCCTCTTTATGGTTACCAGGACAACGCTAGCCCTTCCACCCTCTCGGAGTCCCCGTGTTGTGCCTCTCCCGGTAGCGCCTTACTGCTGGGTATGAAGAGGTTGTCTGTGCTGCTGGTGGACTGCAGGAAAACAACGGGGCTGAGTGGAACTGTGAGAGGAGGAGAAGAGAAGAAAGGATCAGATTTGACTCATCAAAGTAAGTGCTGTAGTTTAGTTTGAACAAATAAAATAGATCTGCCCACTGGTATCTGTTACCAGGACAACCAGCAGAGTTCTGTTAGTTGACATGAAGATAGACTGATGGATATGGATGTTATGAATATCATAACACTGAAAAAGGATTCTGCCAATGAAAAGAGAGAAACCAATAGACCATATAAAACCTTGATGAAAGTTAGCTTTAGAGAGAAAGTTTCAAGATGATCCAATGTAAGGTGCATGTTTTACAAAAACTTGCCCTAAAAATATTATGGATGTTACATTGCCTGTCCCAGTCAACACCCCTATCTTTACAAGACTCTAGAACTAAACTCCAGACACTTCAATGTGGTCTGTATTGCTTCATTAACATCTGATCTGCAGATATATTATTCTACACTACTGGTCAAAAGTTCTAGAACACCTACTCATTCAAGGGTTTTTCTTAAATTGTACTATTTTCTGCATTGCAGAATAATAGTGAAGACATCAAAACTATGAAATACCACATATGGAATCATGTAGTCACCAAAAAAGTATTAAATAAATCAAAATATATTTGAGATTCTTCAAAGTAGCCACCCTTTGCCTTGATGACAGCTTTGCACGCTCTTGGCATTCTCTCAACCAGCTTCATGAGGTAGTCAGCTGGAATGCATTTCAATTAATAGGTGTACCTTGTTAGAAGTTAATTTGTGGAATTTATTTCCTCAATGCTTTTGAGCCAGTCAGTTGTTGTTACAAGGTAGGGGTGGTATACAGAAGATAGCCCTATTTGGTAAAATACCAAGTCCATATTATGGCAAGAACAGCTCAAATAAGCAAAGAGAAATGACAGTCCATCATTTCCTTTAAGATATGAAGGTCAGTCAATCAGGAAAATTTCAAGGACTTTGAAAGTTTCTTCAAGTGCAGTCGCAACAACCATCAAGCACTGTGATGAAACTGGCTTTCATGAGGACCACCACAGGAAAGGAAGACCCAGAGTTACTTCTGATGCAGATGATAAGTTCATTAGAGTTACCAGCCTCAGAAATTGCTACCCAAATACATTTTTCAGAGTTTGTTAGGTTCTTATTTTTCAGAGTAAATAACCCACGGACACCAGAGAAGCTTTTACCCAAGTTTAATTCTTCCCAAAGGTTCTGTACAGCTGTAATCAGACAACTCAACATTTGTCCCACTCAGATATATATATCCCACTTAAGAGGCCCCTCCTTCTCTCCAATCCTTCTTATGGTTTAACAGGAAAATAGTTAAAAGGATAGCAGGATGCCAAACCTTTATTACCCCCGTAAGGGGATCTGACCTCACCCCTGATTTCCTGACCTCAACCCCTCCTTCACCTAATCCACAGATATCCATCTATCTTCCCCATATCAACATGTCACTCTCCTCCATCAAACACATTCCAAAGCCTTCTGGCTTTCCACAGAGAACCCTTCACTTTCTCCTTTGATTCTATGCTTCTTTTCTATCATTTATTTAATATCTCAATGTTCAAAATGTCAAACACAACAGTCCCTCCTCTTGAACAATAGCATCCTAATGTTCAATTCATATAAACTTGGAAGTTACTAATAAATGTATAAACACTGATATTAAAACATGAATTTAAAAAAAACTAACAAATGATTATAAAACTTGAAATAAACAAACAAATGAACAGACAGTCACCGCGAGGTGTACAAATTCAGAGACGTATGGCCTCCGAACTATGATCACACAACAAAATGCCTTTCCCATGTATCATCACACAACAAAATGCCTGATAAGCATGACACCTGAATTGCAAGTGTGTATCCATAATCCACGTTCCATCCTCTTTAGGTAACTCAGCACTGTATCTGCTTTCACATCAATGCCTTCAACATTTTGTTCACAGTACAATTACCCCTCTATCCTCTATCATATGATGCATTAACCAAGAAAGCAGCTAAACCCCATACCAACTATGATGTTTATGTTTGTTCCCAGACCCAACCCATCTATCTCTTGCAGTGGACTCTAGTCTCTCTCTCGGTCCGCTTCCTCTGTCATGGTGTCTTCACTCGCCCATTATGCAGCTGGACCTCACTTCACGTGAGAACTATGCACCCCCCAAGGAAAGACATGACGATCTTAACCCCTGCAGGTACTGTACAGAGTAGTGTGTCTCTCAAACCAACGCTGTTCCAACACCCCCGCCTGGTGTCTCTTGATGAACACTCAATCTCCAGAATTCAGCCCGTGTCCTTGGTTATATCTCTGCTTTCACCTGAGGATATACACACTGCAACACATCTGTCATTTCCTGACAACATCATTTGTGACATTTGAATAACCGCATCCCCTGTCCTCCCATCGGTCCCCCAGTTACCAGTAACCAGTCCATGTGACATGCCAGGAGTCGTCATATACTGATACCCCAACAATGCTACTAAAGTAACCATTGCTACTTCCAACATGGCCCATGTCTATAGTCTCACCATACCCCTCATTGTTGCTGTAGTCCATTTCCATGCAGTCACTATAGCCTCCTGCGCTACTACTCCTGCTCCTTCTGTTACTGTCCCTACAACGCCTGCCGTGAGAATAGCTATTGCTGGGAATTTGTCTCCTGCTCTACTATTGTCTTCGTGCTTTACTGATAAGTCTAGGACTGAACCTTTTTTTCTTCTTTTATTTTATTTAACCTTTATTTAACCAGGTAGGCAAGTTGAGAACAAGTTCTCATTTACAACTGCGACCTGGCCAAGATAAAGCAAAGCAGTGTGACACAGACAGCAACACAGAGTTACACATGGAGTAAACAATAAACAAGCCAATAACACAATAAACAAGTCAATGAAACAGTAGAAAAAAGAAAGTCTATATACAGTGTGTACAAAAGGCATGAGGAGGTAGGCAATAAATAGGCCATAGGAGCAAATAATTACAATTTAGCAGATTAACACTGGAGTGATAAATGAGCATATGATGATGTGCATGTAGAGATACAGGTGTGCAAAAGAGCAGAAAAGTAAATGAAATAAAAACAGTAAGGGGATGAGGTAGGTAGATAGGGTGGGCAATGTACAGATGGACTATGTACAGCTGCAGCGATCGGTTAGCAGCTCAGATAGCTGATGTTTAAAGTTGGTGAGGGAAATAAAAGTCTCCAACTTCAGCGATTTTTGCAATTCAATCCAGTCACTGGCAGCAGAGAACTGGAATGAAAGGTGGCCAAATGAGGTGTTGGCTTTGGGGATGATCAGTGAGATATACCTGCTGGAACATGTGCTACGGGTGAGTGTTGTTATCGTGACCAGTGAACTGAGATAAGGTGGAGCTTTACCAAGCATAGACTTATAGATGACCTGGAGCCAGTGGGTCTGGCGACGAATATGTAGCGAGGGCCAGCCGACTAGAGCATACAGGTCGTAGTGGTGGGTGGTATAAGTTGATTTGGTAACAAAACGGATGGCACTGTGATAGACTGCATCCAGTTTGCTGAGTAGAGTATTGGAAGCTATTTTGTAGATGACATCGCCGAAGTCTAGGATCGGTAGGATAGTCAGTTTTACTAGGGAAGTTTGGCGGCGTGAGTGCAGGAGGCTTTGTTGCGAAAGAGAAAGCCGATTCTAAATTTGATTTTGGATTGGAGATGTTTAATATGAGTCTGGAAGGAGAGTTTACAGTCTAACCAGAAACCTAGGTATTTGTGGTGGTCCACATATTCTAGGTCGGAACCGCCCAGGGTGGTGATGCTAGTCGGGCGGGCGGGTGCGGGCAGCGAATGGTTGAAAAGCATGCATTTGGTTTTACTAGTGTTTAAGAGCAGTTGGAGGCCACGGAAGGAGTGTTGTATGGCATTGAAGCTCGTTTGGAGGTTAGTTAGCACAGTGTCCAAGGAAGGGCCAGAAGTATACAGAATGGTGTCGTCTGCGTAGAGGTGGATCAGGGAATCGCCCATTGACATCATTGATATATACAGAGAAAAGAGTCAGCCTGAGAATTGAACCCTGTGGTACCCCCATAGACTGCCAGAGGTCCGGATAACATGCCCTCCGATTTGACACACTGAACTCTGTCTGAGAAGTAGTTGCTGAACCAGGCGAGGCAGTCGTTAGAAAAACCAAGGCTATTGAGTCTGCCGATAAGAATACGGTGATTGACAGTCGAAAGCCTTGGCCAGGTCGATGAAGACGGCTGCACAGCACTGTCTTTTATCAATGGCGGTTATGATATAATTTAGTACCTTGAGCATGGCTGAGGTGCACCCGTGACCGGCTCGGAAACCGGATTGCACAGCGGAGAAGGTACAGTGGGATTCGAAATGGTCGGTGATCTGTTTATTAACTTGGCTTTTGAAGACTTTGGATAGGCAGGGCAGGATGGAAATAGGTCTGTAACAGATTGGGTCTAAGGTGTCACCCCCTTTGAAGAGGGGGATGACCGCGGCAGCTTTCCAATCTTTAGGGATCTCGGATGATACGAAAGAGAGGTTGAACAGACTGGTAATAGGGGTTGCAACAATGGCAGAGGATAGTTTTAGAAAGAGAGGGTCCAGATTGTCTAACCCAGCTGATTTGTACAGGTCCAGGTTTTGCAGCTCTTTCAGAACATCTGCTATCTGGATTTGGGTGAAGGAGAAGCTGGGGAGGCTTGGGCGAGTAGCTGCGGGGGGGCGGAGCTGTTGGCCAGTGTTGGAGTAGCCAGGAGGAAGGCATGGCCAGCCATTAGAAATGCTTATTGACATTTTCGATTATCATGGATTTATCGGTGGTGACCGTGTTACCTAGCCTCAGTGCAGTGGGCAGCTGGGAGGAGGTGCTCTTGTTCTCCATGGACTTTAGTGTCCCAAAACGTTTTGGAGTTAGAGCTACAGGATGCAAATTTCTGCTTGAAAAAGCTAGCCTTTGCTTTCCTGACTGACTGCGTGTATTGGTTCCTGACTTCCCTGAACAGTTGCATATCACGGGAACTATTCGATGCTATTGCAGTCCGCCACAGGATGTTTTTGTGCTGGTCAAGGGCAGTCAGGTCTGGAGTGAACCAAGGGCTATATCTGTTCTTAGTTCTGCATTTTTTGAACGGGGCATGCTTATCTAAGATGGTGAGGAAATTACTTTTAAAGAATGACCAGGCATCCTCGACTGACGGGATGAGGTCAATATCCTTCCAGGATACCCGGGCCAGGTCGATTAGAAAGGCCTGCTCGCAGAACTGTTTTAGGGAGCGTTTGACAGTGATGAGGGGTGGTCGGATACAGGCAATGAGGCAGTGATCGCTGAGATCCTGATTGAAAACAGGGGAGGTGTATTTGGAGGGCAAGTTGGTCAGGATAACGTCTATGAGGGTTCCCATGTTTACGGATTTGGGGTTGTACCTGGTGGGTTCCTTGATGATTTGTGTGAGATTGAGGGCATCAAGCTTAAATTGTAGGACTGCCGGGGTGTTAAGCATATCCCAGTTTAGGTCACCTAACAGAACGAATTCTGAGGCTAGATGGGGGGCGATCAATTCACAAATGGTGTCCAGGGCACAGCTGGGAGCGGAGGGGGGTCGATAGCAGGCGGCAACAGTGAGAGACTTATTTCTGGAGAGATTCATTTTTAAAATTAGATTTTCGAACTGTTTGGGTATAGACCTGGAAAGTATGACAGAACTTTGCAGGCTATCTCTGCAGTAGATTGCATCTCCTCCCCCTTTGGCAGTTCTATCTTGACGAAAAATGTTGTAGTTGGGTATGGAAATCTCAGAATTTTTGGTGGCCTTCCTAAGCCAGGATTCAGACACGATTCCTAAGCCTTTCAGATACCCCCTACCTGTTTCCCAGTTTATCCCTTGGTCTCTAGCCTCCAACATCTCCAATGACCTCCTGTATTCTGCTACAGTTGGTACCTGCGGATAATACATCCCTGTGCTCAAGTTAGGTACACATCTCTCACCCCAATGCTGATATACCCCCCCCCACCCGTTTGTAAGCACCCTTGTTACAGTGTATACTTTGGGCACCAATGGTTGTTAAGCAGCCACTTTCTGACACTCCCATTTTACCATGGTTCAGTCCCAATCTACTGGGAGGTATGTCAAGTGTTTTACTAGTTGTCAGAAATGGGGGAGAGATTAGTGGCGTTGGAAGAGTATCCAACCGTACAAAACTCTGAGTCACGTTTCATAATCACACTCTGCAGGAGATGTGATGCTATTATCACAGCAAACCTCCCTTCTGGCGATGTGGCCTCCTCTATACAGGGATTGGTTGCTATTCTTTCAAGTGTTATGCCTTCTGTGACAAACTCATTACTGAAAGTTGACAACAGTGTCTGAAATGACAACACTCTCTTCTACTCTCACCATGAGCTGGGTAGGTGTAATGTTCAATTAAATCCCCATATTGTGTACAGTTAGCTGCTCTCCTTCTATGAGCTATCTCCTGTAACAATATACAGTCTCTGGGAATGATACTCCTCTATCATTACATCTAACCCATAACACACTATACTCCTAATGCATTTTCTACAGTTATAAACATACCTTCTCAAATCAGTTAGTCAATACACATCATTCCCTCCTCTGGAACAATGAACAGCCTCATGTTCCACGAAACCGAAAAAAATATTGACTTGAAAAGAGAAACAAAGTACATGTTTAATAACTTAGCACCACTCATTGATGCTATGTAACATAAAAACTCTTAATACAGGGTAAAACCAAAAACCCTTTAATGGTTGTCCCACGCTATCATCCAGTGAAACTCCCACACAAACCACCTCCCCTCACGATGACACTTGGAGATAAGTTTCTGGAAACTCTCTCGGCCGCATAAATGTTAGCAGCGTATCCACCCCTCATCGTGCTTAAGCAATTCTCTCTCGCTGTATCCCAATCACAACGACAACATTTTATAAATTATCCAACCCAAATTTAGAATGACTGACCTCAGTGCTTATTTTGAGACTATGGCTCAAATTCCAGTTTTATCAACTTAGCACAGATCATCCCTGTTAGAACATACATTTATAAACAACCGTTTATTGCCGGTCATAACTCTTCTCATTACAGCCCCCCTTTGTCCCTGTTTTCCTGTCATGAGTGGCCTGGTGAAGAAAGAACTGTATCTCAATGCATGTTAGTTTAAATAGTTAGCAGGGCGTATATCACCACCCCCCTGTTCCTTCACCACCCCCTGTCTTCCTTCACCACCCCTGTCTTCCTTCACCACCCCCCTGTTCCTTCACCACCCCCTGTTCCTTCACCACCCCCTGTTCCTTCACCATCCCCCTGTCTTCCTTCACCACCCCCCTGTTCCTTCACCACCCCCCTGTTCCTTCACCACCCCCCTGTTCCTTCACCATCCCCCCTGTCCTTCACCACCCCCCTGTCTTCCTTCACCACCCCCCCTGTCCTTCACCACCCCCTGTTCCTTCACCACCCCCCTGTTCCTTCACCACCCCCTGGCCTTCACCACCCCCCTGTTCCTTCACCCACCCCCCTGTTCCTTCACCCCCCCTCCTTCACCCCCCCTGTTCCTTCACCCGGCACTTATCATTCTAGGGTGTCTTCTTCAAATATAGTTTACAGTTCATTTTCCCAACGTCAAATGTAACTTTTTCCTGTCACATTTCATGGCCCATGATAATGTCCCGATTTGAATATCCAAGTAGACACTTCCGTTTCTCCCACGTACACAAGTCTCTCACCTGAGCTTGTTCTCTCTCTCCACGCTCACTCCACACGCGCTCTCAGCACCCCAGCCCTGGTTTATGGCTCGGACTCAGATAGGAGTGGTCACTGTCTCTCTCATTGCACGCCTTTTGTCGCTCTTTCTTCAGCCAGTTAGGGAGGGTAAAGATGGGAAAAAGATGCAAACTCTTGTATAGCTGCATTTCCTGCTGATGCACTAGGTTCCAGTATCACCTTACACTCATTCTTCCAATGGCCGATAGTCCCAGATCTAAAACAGGAAGCCCTCTCCTTACACTTTGATGTTTGTTCGCTACGTTTCTTAGTTTTATTCTGGCCATTGAAACCATAGTTAGTGATTTTCTCTATGGTCCTATTAACCCCTCGCACGTCTGCGAGGTGAGCGGAGTCATATTCCACCCTCAAAACGTCGTCTTGAATTAAATCTACTACCCCCGCAATTATCGTTTAGATCACAGGGTTCAACCCCGTCATTAAAGCAGAAGCGCAAATCCACTCCCGTTCTCAGTCCTTCTGTATTAGTGTACTGGTGTTACACTTTCTGGGGTTATCGTTATGCATTTTCTGTTGATAGAATGCTGACATCAAAACACTGGTATATTGAGCTTTTGATTCTGGTTTTATGTCCTTGTGCCAAGTCATAATTGCTTCCCTGAATTCTTTATTTGATTTGAGTTCTCCGTCAGCAGGAAAATGTTGTCCTATTTTATCCAATTCGTACAATTTTTCCCATATTCCAGCCGAATTTGTAGAATGCTTATGCGCTTCTTTTAGCGCCTCCATGGCTTTGTTAAATTCCGCTATCTCTATATTACAGGGAGAAACGAGTCCGTTTGTCGCCATATCAATAGTTATTATTCCCTAAACACTCCCGACGGTGTTCAGGGTATTTTAGATTTCTTCACTCCTATCTATAATACACACCTTCTATTAACTATTTTCTATGATAGCACTACACACTTCCCAAGTTATTATTTAATTGGACACGGCACTTAATACTTTGTATTAGAACCGATAACATAGCGTCTGCGAATCCATTACTGGAGAATACGGACAGGACTTTATGTCCTATTCCAGTACTTCCTCAAATATCCCTATTAGTGATAACCCTCATCTCTCGTCGCGCCCTCTCCCCATAGGGCATAAACCAACCTCTTTTACACACTCACACCCTACGCTCTCACGTCCACTGCTACCGGGCCTGTTGCCCTTCTTACATGTCTATATACCGTTACACGATTGTTTTACCTTCCACAGGATGACCCTGTTCAGGTCTTCCCCTCTCTCTATTTACCCTCCACAGGCTTTATGCTCGGGACTTACTATATACTTATATGGCTACTACAACTAGGCTCTCAGCCCGTTATAGTTTATGCAGGGAACCAATCCCGCAGGTATTTACCCCCTAGGACTTACCCTTCAGGTTCCAACCTGCGCGGGCTTACCTTCCGGGACTCACCCTATATTAATAGTAATCACAGGTATTAACCCACTGGGATTTACTAATGACTTTATAGTACTAGCAGGAACCAACCTACTAGGGAGTTACCCCCTAGGACTTACCCTACAGGTACCAGCCTGTATGAGTTTACCTTCCGGGACTTACCATTTACTATAAAGCTACGACCGGTCGTTACACAATGGGCCTATAGAATTAAACTTTGGAATTAAACAGACACATCTCAACATCATCTGTTCAGAAGAGACTGCGTGAATCAGGCCTTCATGGTCAAATTGCTGCAAAGAAACCACTACTAAAGGACACCAATAATAAGAAGAGACTTGCTTGGGCCAAGAAACACGATCAATGGACATTAGACTGGTGGATATCTGTCCTTTGGTCTAATGAGTCCAAAGTTGAGATGTTTGGTTCCAAGCGTCATGTCTTTGTGAGACGCGGGGGAGGTGAACGGATGATCTCTGCATGTGTGGTTCCCACCGTGAAGCATGGAGGAGGAGATGTGATGGTGTGCGGGTGCTTTGCTGTTGACAGTGATTTATTTAGAATTCAAGTCACACTTAACCAGGTTGGCTACCACAGCATTCTGCAGTGATATGCCATCCCATCTGGTTTGGGCTTTGTCCCACTATCATTTGTTTTTCAACAGGACAATGACCCAACACACCTCCAGGCTGTGTAAGAGCTATTTGACCAAGAAGGAGTGTGATGGAGTGCTGCATCAGATGACCTGGCCTACACAATCCTCCGACCTCAACCAAATTGAGATGGTTTGGGATGAGTTGGATTGCAGAGTGAAGGGAAAGCAGCCAACAAGTTCTCAGCATATGTGGGTACTCCTACAAGACTGTTGTTGGAAAAGCATTCCAGGTGAAGCTGGTTGAGAGAATGGCAAGAGTGTGCAAAGCTGTCATCAAGGCAAAGTGTGGCTACTTTGAAGAATCTAATATATATTTTGATTTCTTTAACACTTGTGTTTTTTAATAGTTTTGATGTCTTCACTATTATTCTACAATGTAGAAATAGTAAAAATGAAGAAAAACCCTTGAATGAGTAGGTGAGCCCAAACTTTTGACTGGTACTGTAATTCAATTCCCTGGCAACAGCTCCAGTGGACATTCCTGCAGTCAGCATGCCAATTGCACGCTCCCTCTGAGACATCTGTGGCATTGTTGTGTGACAAAACGGCACATTTTAGAGTGGCCTTTTATTATCCCCAGCACAAGGTGCACCTGTGTAATAATCAAGCTGTTCAATCAGCTTCTTGATATGCCACACCTGTGAGGTGGATGGATTATCTTGGCAAAGAATAAATGTTCACTAACAGGGATGTAAAAATACTGCAATCTTTTTTTTCAGCTCATGAAACATCGAACAGTTTACATGTTGCGTTTATATTTTTGTTTATTGTAGTTACTATCAGTTTTAGGAACAGCTACCCAAAATATTTCCTTATTTTTTACTTTACCCAAAATATGACATCAGCGATAGTCAAAATGTTGAAAATCTGTGAACGTCTAAATAAGAAATTGGGCCATTTAAACAGCATGTGTCGAACCCTTTCGACAACGGGGAGATTTTACTGATGTGCTTTCTGTCTTCGACGTAAAAACAATTTTTGGACTTCCACTTGAAATTACTTATTTACTTATTTTATGGTTAACTTTTTAGGGTATAGGGGGCAGTATTTTCATTTTGGATGAAAGCGTGCCCAGAGTAAACTGCCTAATACTCGGGCCCAGAGTCAAATATTTGCATGTTATTAGTAGATTTGGATAGAAAACACTCAGAAGTTTCTAAAACTGTTTGAATGATGTCTGTGAGTATAACAAAACATATGGCAGGAAAAAACCTGAGAGAAATCCAACCAGGAAGTGGGAAATCTGATGCTTGTAGTCTTTTCAAGTCATTGCCTTTCTAACACACAGTGACTTAGGGTTCATTTTGCACTTCCTAAGGCTTCCACTAGATGTCAACAGTTTTTAGAACCTTGTTTCAGGCTTTTGCAGGGAACAGAGAGCAAACAAGAAGGCCGGGAAGTCGGTGACTCAGAAAATGACATGAGTTCATTGGCGCGCATTCACGTGAGCAGGTAGCTGTGTTCCATAACGTTTTTCAAGACATTGGAATCGTCCAGTTGGAATATTATTTACGTTTTATGTAAAAAGGCCCTAAAGATTGATGCTATACAACGTTTGACATGTTTCTACGAACGTAAATAGAACTTTTTTTGACTTTTCATCGTGAAATTTTGGGCGTGCTTCCTACATTTGGAGTAGCTTACTGAACGCGCAAACAACAAGGAGGTATTTGGACATAAATTATGGACTTTATCGAACAAAACAACATTTATTGTGGACCTGGGATTCCTCGAAGTGCCTTCTGATGAAGATCATCAAAGGTAAGTGAATATTTATAATGCTATTTTTGATTTTAGATGACTCCAAAATGGCAGGTATCTGTATTGCCTGATGTATTTTTCTGAGCGCCGGACTCAGATTATTGCAAAGTGTGCTTTCCCCGTGAAGCTTTTTTGAAATCTGTCACAGCGGTTGCAGTAAGGAGATGTTTATCTATAATTCTTTGAATAACAGTTTAATATTTTATCAACGTTTATGATGAGTATTTTTGTAAATTGTTGTGCTGATTCACCGGCAGTTTTGGAGGCAAAATATTTTCTGAACATCACACGCCAATGTAAAATGGGGTTTTTGGATATAAATATGAACTTTATCGAACAAAACATACATGTATTGTGTAACATTGAGTCCTAGGATTGTCATTTGATGAAGATCGTCAAAGGTTAGTGCTTAATTTTAGCTGTATTTCTGGTTTTTGTGACCCCTCTCCTGCTTGGAAAATGGCTGTGTGGTGTTTCTTGTTGACACTCTGTCCTAACTTCATGCTTTCGCCGTAAAGCCTTTTTGAAATCGGACAATGTGGTTGGATTAAGGAGAGGTGTATCTTTAAAATGGTGTAAAGTAGTTGTATGTTTGAGAAATTTGAATGATGAGATTTTGTTGTTTTGAATTTGCCGCCCTGATATTTCACGCTAGCGTCCCACATAGCCCATAGAAGTTAAGGAAGTGTGTATGTCGCATTCTGTATCATAAAGCTATGAAAGTTATATATTTAGAACCACCTGCTCGATTGGAATCCAGCGACGTCTGTGTCTTCAGTGTCCTAGAACTGTTTAGTTTTTTGTGTTCTGACTTGTAAACAGAATGAATAAAATAAGTAATGTAAACATATCAGTAATTACCAGGAAGCTCTACAACATTTGTTTTAAAATTACACCAAGATTGTTAACTGGCCTCCGGTTATTGAGGGATCTGATTAGGATTTACTCTCATAGCAAGGCCGTTTTATCATGTGGAGGTTTTATTCAGGTCTCTATTTAAAAACAAATCACAGTGTCTTTGGCAGGAGAAAGACCAGACTCAGAGGAACCAGAGCCAGGGACATCCAAACCAGCAAGACGACACCAGTGCTCCCAGTGTGGTAAGAGTTTTAACCAGAAAGGACACCTGAACCAACACGAGAGAATACACACAGGGGAGAAGCCTTACCACTGCTCCCAATGTGGAAAGTGTTATAACCAGTTAGGGGACCTGAAACGACATGAGGGAAGACACACAGGGGACAAGCCTTACCACTGCTCCCAGTGTGGAAAGAGTTTTACCCACTTAGGTAACCTGGGAATACACACAGGGGAGAAGCCTTACCACTGCTCAAAGTGTGGCAAGTGTTTTAACCTGTTAAGAGCCCTGAAACGCATGAGAGAATACACACAGGGGTGTTCCCATGGTAAAAAAAAGTTTTAAACAGATAAGCTACTTGAAAAAACATGAGAGAATACACACAGGGTAAAAGTCTTACAAATGCTCAGACTGTGGGAAGACATATTACTCATCACAGTCACTTAAAAGTCACGTGAGAATCCACACAGGAGAGAATAATTACTTATCCTAGTGTTTAAATTGATATTTCACATCACATTGACTTAAAATTCATCAGAGAACATACACAGTGCTCCCGTTGTCTTATATTGTTGACTGATAATGTGTTTACCTGTTTATACCATATGAAATTGAATTGTACAAAGTATACTCAAACATATATTTTTATGTTTTTATCAGAAAACATGAATTGAATATGGAGTATGTCAGTTTGAATATAAAGTAGATCAGATTCCTTCTGTTTTAAATGGTCCTTTTTTAAACTGTGTTTGTCATTCCTCCAGCACTACAGATAATCAAGTGATATTTGGACGTGATGCATTTGTTCCATTGTTTACATTTGCATTGTTGGCCCACTGATGGTTTAATGAAATGAAAATGTTCACAGACTGTAATGGAAATGTGTGTCCACATAACTGAGTATGTGACTAACCTTGTGAAACTGACCTATTATAATCTCCTGTTCCTGGGAGTATCATCCTGCGTTGCAAACTAGCTTGGACCTGTGTCCTTGTATGAATGAAGTCGCTCCCAGGAACAGGAAACTATAAAGATATGTGCTCATCACCCAATGCTTCACGAATTCAGACTGTCTCCTCTACGCTGTGTAACTCTGTTATTCTCTCTGAGCTCAGAAATAAACAATCTTGGTTTGACTTGGACTCCAGCAGATCCTTATTTTATAATATCCACCACAACTCTCCCACAGATTGCTGTTTCATCATTGTCTCAATGAAGAGTTCTTTGTTTTACTTTCCTGGGGGCATTTACAAGCCTCCCACTGGTTGAAAAACATTATGTCCATGTCATTTCAACAAAACAAATCCATGTGATGATGTTTAATTAATGTGGAAAACTGATTGGATTTGTAAAAAGCCATGATCAGGTATTTTTTCACCGAACTGGCAACCTAAATCCAATGACATGTGACATTTTGTGTAGTAGTAGGACTGCGACTTCCTATCTGACTGGTAATAGGACTTCACTGCTACTTCCTATCTGACTGGTAATAGGACTTCACTGCTACTTCCTATCTGACTGGTAATAGGACTTATATTTATTCAATCAATCAATCAAATTTGTATGGCCTTTTTTTTTTTTTACCTCAGCAGTGGTCACAAAGTGCTTTTACAGTAATCTGGCCCAGAGAAACCTTGGGCACCACTGCTCCTGCCTTTCTCCCTGTGTGATGTCATATCCTTTTCCTGTTAAGGCACCTGACCAGCTGAGTGCAGGTGGGCACTCCTGTGAACATGGGGGTGAAGATCAGACAGTGAAGAGACTCCGGGGGCAGGGATGAAGGCTGTAGGAATGAAGATATAAGATAGCATAACTTTCTGTAGGCAGTATAGCATAACTTTCTGTAGGCAGTATAGCATAACTTTCTGTAGGCAGTATAGCATAACTTTCTGTAGGCAGTGTAGCATAACTTTCTGTAGGCAGTATAGCATAACTTTCTGTAGGCAGTATAGCATAACTTTCTGTAGGCAGTATAGCATAACTTTCTGTAGGCAGTGTAGCATAACTTTCTGTAGGCAGTATAGCATAACTTTCTGTAGGCAGTGTAGCATAACTTTCTGTAGGCAGTGTAGCATAACTTCCTGTAGACAGTGTAGCATAACTTCCTGTAGGCAGTGTAGCATAACTTCCTGTAGGCAGTGTTTGAAAGTAGTGGAATAAATGACATGGAATTAAAAGGTGTGGTGTTTACTAATGAGTATGTACAATGTTTATTGTGTGATCAAAATCTACTATAAAAATGATAGTCGTCTTAGTTTACCATACTTAATTGCCAATCAACTATCCCAGCATGAACAGCAGCCTCAGAACAAATTCTTATTTACAATGACAGCATGGCAAAATGCCTGCTGTTGGGCAGTAAACACAGATCTGGTTATTTTGAAGATACTTTTTATGAAGTTGTTAGCAAGAATAAACAATGTAATTAACATTTTCCCAAACTAGTCAGCAGATTATTTTTTCAAGTTGTTTCTTGCGTGGCGTATAATCTAGTGGACGGGACCGTTCGACACAAGGCTACTGATTCAGACAGATCAGTAGCTTGCTAGCCAACGTTCTATACTGAAAACAGGTGCATTCCGAAAGATTTTGTTGATGTGATAACAAAAATGTTATTCACTTCTGAATTCAGGATAATGCTGTTTGTTTTATTTTACTTAAATGTTATTTATGTCTCATACTATGCGAATACACTACCAAGCAATGCAAGTAGATATTTGGAATGAACCCCAAAGCAGTTTTTGATCAAGAATTTATTGAGAAAACCAGTAGTCATGATCAGACTATGCTTCCTATTCAGGCATCATATAATGCACAGCCACATGCAAATACATGAACTCCACCAACATTTTTAAAAAAACTTTAACATGACTACTGGTGATGGTTAGATTGCATTATTTTTCTTTGTACATGGTGTGCCCGCCTCCTGAGGCTGACTAGAAGTCCACTCGGAATACCTCTTCTCTACCGTCGGCGACGAGCCCTGGGGGGTACGAACAAAGGATCCAATTCTGGAAAGTCGTATTCTTGGTCGTAATGCTGGTGAGTTACCGCCGCTCTGATATCCAAATGTTATTTCCGGCTGTATTTAATAACACAACAAACGTTCTGGGCTAATAGTAATAACACACACAAAACACTGCAAAGTTGCTAAGGAGCTAGAAGCAGAGTTTAGAATATGTCTCTTGGGAATATTTTAACTTGGCACATACTGTGCATTGGGAAAGTATTCAGACCCTTTGACCTTTTACCTTACAGCCTTATTCTAAAATGGATTAAATAGTTTTTTTCCCTACACACAATACCCCATAATGACAGAGCGAAAACAGGTTTGTATTTTTTTGCAATGTTGTGAACAATTATAAATGTACGCGACCCACCATTAACAGGGTCACGACCCATACTTAAGAAAGGCGGTTGTAGGGTCATACCCAAAACTCGATGCAGTAATCAAATCAAATTTCAAATCAAATCTATTTATATAGCCCTTCGTACATCAGCTGATATCTCAAAGTGCTGTACAGAAACCCAGCCTAAAACCCCAAACAGCAAGCAATGCATGTGAAAGAAGCACGGTGGCTAGGAAAAACTCCCTAGAAAGGCCAAAAACCTAGGAAGAAACCTAGAGAGGAACCAGGCTATGAGGGGTGGCCAGTCCTCTTCTGGCTGTGCAGGGTGGATATTATAACAGAACATGGTCAAGATGTTAAAATGTTCATAAATGACCAGCATGGTCAAATTAATAATAATCATAGTAGTTGTCGAGGGTGCAACAAGCACGTCCGGTGAACAGGTCAGGGTTCCATAGCCGCAGGCAGAACAGTTGAAACTGGAGCAGCAGCACGGCCAGGTGGACTGGGGACAGCAAGGAGTCATCATACCAGGTAGTCCTGAGGCATGGTCCTAGGGCTCAGGTCCTCCGAGAGAAAGACAGAAAGAGAGAATTAGAGAGAGCATATTTAAATTCACACAGGACACCGGATAAGACAAGAGAAATACTCCAGATGTAACAGACTGGCCCTAGCCCCCTGACACATAAACTACTGCAGCATAAATACTGGAGGCTGAGACAGGAGGGATCAGAAGACACTGTGTCCCCATCCGATGATACCCCCGGACAGGGCCAAACAGGCAGGATATAACCCCACCCACTTTGCCAAAGCACAGCCCCCACACCACTAGAGGGATGTCTCCAACCACCAACTTACCGTCCTAAGACAATGATCTCCGCCATGGCACAACCCAAGGGGGGGCGCCAACCCAGACAGGAAGACCACGTCAGTGACTCAACCCACTCAAGTGACGCACCCCTCCCATGGACGGCATGGAAGAACACCAGTAAGCCAGTGACTCAGCCCCTGTAAAAGGGTTAGAGGCAGAGAATCCCAGTGGAAAGAGTGGAACCGGCAAGGCAGAGACAGCAAGGGCGGTTCGTTGCTCCAGCCTTTCCGTTCACCTTCACACTCCTGGGCCAGACTATACTTAATCATAGGACCTACTGAAGAGATAAGTCTTCAGTAAAGACTTAAAGGTTGAGACTGAGTCTGCGTCTCTCACATTGGTAGGCAGACCATTCCATAAAAATGGAGCTCTATAGGAGAAAGCCCTACCTCCAGCCGTTTGCTTATAAATTCTAGGGACAATTAGGAGGCCTGCGTCTTGTGACCGTAGCGTACGTGTAGGTATGTACGGCAGGACCAAATCGGAAAGATAGGTAGGAGCAAGCCCATGTAATGCTTTGTAGGTTTGCAGTAAAACCTTGAAATCAGCCCTTGCCTTAACAGGAAGCCAGTGTAGGGAGGCTAGCACTGGAGTAATATGATCACATTTTTTGGTTCTAGTCAGGATTCTAGCAGCCGTATTTAGCACTAACTGAAGTTTGTTTAGTGCTTTATCCGGGTAGCCGGAAAGTAGAGCATTGCAGTAGTCCAGCCTAGAAGTAACAAAAGCATGGATTAATTTTTCTGCGTCATTTTTGGACAGAAAGTTTCTGATTTTTGCAATGTTACGTAGATGGAAAAAAGCTGTCCTTGAAACAGTCTTGATATGTTCTTCAAAAGAGAGATCAGGGTCCAGAGTAACGCCGAGGTCCTTCACAGTTTTATTTGAGACGACTGTACAACCATCCAGATTAATTGTCAGATTCAACAGAAGATCTCTTTGTTTCTTGGGACCTAGAACAAGCATCTCTGTTTTGTCCGAGTTTAAAAGTAGAAAGTTTGCAGCCATCCACTTCTTTATGTCTGAAACACAGGCTTCTAGCGAGGGCAATTTTGGGGCTTCACCATGTTTCATTGAAATGTACAGCTGTGTGTCGTCCGCATAGCAGTGAAATTTAACATTATGTTTTCGAATGACATCCCCAAGAGGTAAAATATATAGTGAAAACAATAGTGGTCCTAAAACGGAACCTTGAGGAACACCGAAATTTACAATTGATTTGTCAGAGGACAAACCATTCACAGAGACAAACTGATATCTTTCCGACAGATAAGATCTAAACCAGGCCAGAACTTGTCCATGTAGACCAATTTGGGTTTCCAATCTCTCCAAAAGAATGTGGTGATCGATGGTATCAAAAGCGGCACTAAGATCTAGGAGCACGAGGACAGATGCAGAGCCTCGGTCTGACGTCATTAAAAGGTCATTTACCACCTTCACAAGTGCAGTCTCAGTGCTATGATGGGGTCTAAAACCAGACTGAAGCGTTTCGTATACATTGTCTTCAGGAAGGCAGTGAGTTGCTGTGCAACAGCTTTTTCTAAAATTTTTGAGAGGAATGGAAGATTCGATATAGGCCGATAGTTTATGATTTCTGGATCTAGATTCGGCTTTTTCAAGAGAGGCTTTATTACTGCCACTTTTAGTGAGCTTGGTACACATCCGGTGGATAGAGAGCCGTTTATTATGTTCAACATAGGAGGGCCAAGCACAGGAAGCAGCTCTTTCAGTAGTTTAGTTGGAATAGGGTCCAGTATGCAGCTTGAGGGTTTGGAGGCCATGATTATTTTCATCATTGTGTCAAGAGATATAGTACTAAAACACTTTAGTATCTCCCTTGATCCTAGGTCCTGGCAGAGTTGTGTAGACTCAGGACAACTGAGCTTTGGAGGAATACCCAGATTTAAAGAGGAGTCTGTAATTTGCTTTCTAATGATCATGATCTTTTCCTCAAAGAAGTTCATAAATGTATTACTGCTGAAGTGAAAGCCATCCTCCATTTGCGAAGGCTGCTTTTTAGTTAGCTTTGCGACAGTATCAAAAATAAATTTCGGATTGTTCTTATTTTCCTCAATTACGTTGGAAAAATAGGATGATCGAGCAGCAGTAAGGGCTCTTCGATACTGCACGGTACTGTCTTTCCAAGCTAGTCGGAAGACTTCCAGTTTGGTGTGGCGCCATTTCCGTTCCAATTTTCTGGAAGCTTGCTTCAGAGCTCGTGTATTTTCTGTATACCAGGGAGCTAGTTTCTTATGACAGATGTTTTTAGTTTTTAGGGGTGCAACTGCATCTAGGGTATTGCGCAAGGTTAAATTGAGTTCCTCGGTTAGGTGGTTAACTGATTTTTGTCCTCTGACGTCCTTGGGTAGGCAGAGGGAGTCTGGAAGGGCATCAAGGAATCTTTGGGTTGTCTGAGAATTTATTGCACGACTTTTGATGATCCTTGGTTGGGGTCTGAGCAGATTATTTGTTGTGATTGCAAACGTAATAAAATGGTGGTCCGATAGTCCAGGATTATGAGGAAAAACATTAAGATCCACAACATTTATTCCATGGTACAAAACTAGGTCCAGATTATGACTGTGGCAGTGAGTAGGTCCAGAGACATGTTGGACAAAACCCACTTAGTCGATGATGGCTCCGAAAGCCTTTTGGAGTGGGTCTGTGGACTTTTCCATGTGAATGTTGAAGTCACCAAAAATTAGAATATTATCTGCTATGACTACAAGATCCGATAGGAATTCAGGGAACTCAGTGAGGAACACTGCATATGGCCCAGGAGGCCTGTAAACAGTAGCTATAAAAAGTGAGTGAGTAGGCTGCATAGATTTCATGACTAGAAGCTCAAAAGACAAAAACTTCATTGTTTTTTTTTTTGTAAATTGAAATTTGCTATGGTAAATGTTAGCAACACCTCCGCCTTTGCCGGATGCACGGGGGGTATGGTCACTAGTGTAACCAGGGGGTGAGGCCTCATTTAACACAGTAAATTCATCAGGCTTAAGCCATGTTTCAGTCAGGCCAATCACATCAAGATTATGATCAGTGATTAGTTCATTGACTATAACTGCCTTGGAAGTGAGGGATCTAACATTAAGTAACTCAATTTTGAGATGTGAGGTATCACAATCTCTTTCAATAATGGCAGGAATGGAGGTCTTTATACTAGTGAGATTGCTAAAGCGAACACCGCCATTTTTAATTTTGCCCAACCTAGATCGAGGCACAGACACGGTCTCAATGGGGAAAGCTGAGCTGCCTACACTGACTGTGCTAATGGCAGACTCCACTAAGCTGGCAGGCTGGCTAACAGCCTGCTGCCTGGCCTGCACCCTATTTCATTGTGGAGCTAGAGGAGTTAGAGCCCTGTCTATGTTCGTAGATAAGATGAGAGCACCCCTCCAGCTAGGATGGAGTCCGTCACTCCTCAACAGGCCAGGCTTGGTCCTGTTTGTGGGTGAGTCCCAGAAAGAGGGCCAATTATCTACAAATTCTATCTTTTGGGAGGGGCAGAAAACAGTTTTCAACCAGCGATTGAGTTGTGAGACTCTGCTGTAGAGCTCATCACTCCCCCTAATCGCTGCCAAAGGTGCTTCAACAAAGTACCGAGTAAAGGGTCTGAATAGTTATGTAAATGTGATATTTCCATTTTTTATTTTAACCTGTTTTTGCTTCGTCATTATTGGGTATTGTGTAGATTGATTAAAAATAAATACATTTTAGAATAAATGATTACGTGATCCTGTCGTCAAATCATTGATTCTTTCACACACCCTTGACTGCAGTTCACAATGTCCACAGCCTTTAAATGTTCTTCTATTTTTCTGTCTTATTGGATCATGTTGTCAGGCATGGTTTGTCTGACAGATGTTATTTTTATGTAAAATATTCTGTAACAAGTGTTGTTTTTGTGCTCAATGGTGGATCTGTGGAAAAAGTCAAGGGGCCTGAATACTTTCCGAAGGCACTGTATTTGCACCCACTCAGTGAACTAATCCATGGCAGAGGCCTAGACTAAAATCCAATTTATGCTTTTTCCAAAAATTTGGTCGCAGGCTCCATATGGAGGGTTAAAACCTCTTCCAGATAGGACCCTTCATCTCAATTTCCACCTAAAATGACACCCTGCCTGCAGCTCAGGACCCGAAGCAGGGATATGCATATTCTTGATACTATTTGAAAGGAAACGGTTAAGTTTGTGGAGATGTGAAATTAATGGAGGAGAACATAACACGTCTGGTAAAAGATAAAAACAAAAAGATGTTTTCAATTTTTATTTGATC
>NW_025547917.1:0-3095 GCF_905237065.1 Salmo salar | reverse complement strand
TTGCAATTTGACAAAATAATCTTGTCAGGGCCCCAACCAAGGAGCATTAAAAGTACCTGCTATAATTCTCAACAACCCACCATTCCTTGATCCCTTCCACTGCCTCTGCCTACCCAGGGCGTCAGAACAAAATTCCACCTAACGGACTCAATTTAACTTCGCACATACCCTAGATGCAGTTGCACCCCTAAAAACCAACATCATCTGTCATAAACTCGTCCTGTATACAAATCCTCTGACAACTTAGAAAATTCGAGGGAATGGCGCCACACCAAGACTGGAAGTCTTCCCACTAGCTTGGAAAGACAGTACCGTGCGGTATCGAAGAGCCCTTACTGCTGTCGATCATCCTTTTTTCCATTTTGGAAAATAAATCCATTTCTTTTTATCTGTATACTATAAAACGCTTCCAATGAATCTTTTTCAATAATAATTTATAACTTCTTTGAGGAAAATCATATCATTAAAAGCAAATTACAGACTCCTCTTCTAAATCTGGTATTCCTCCAAAGCTCCATTGTCCTAGTCTGCACAACTCTGCCAGACCTAGGATCAAGGGAGATACTAAAGTGTTTTAGTACTATATCTCTTGTCGCCAATGATAAAATAATCACTGGCCTCCAAACCCTCAAGCTGCATACTGACCCTATTCCAACTAAACTACTGAAAGAGCTGCTTCCTGTGCTTGCCCTCCTATGTTAACATAATAACGCTCTCTATCCCCGGATGTTACCAAGCTCACTAAAAGTCGCAGTAATAAAGCCTCTCTTGAAAAAACCGAATCTTGATCCAGAAATTTAAAAAATATCGGCCTATACTGATCTTCCATTCCTCTCCAAAATTTTAAAAAAGCTGTTGCACAGCAACTGGCTGCCTTCCTGAAACAAACATTATTGCTTCAGTCTGGTTTTGGACCCCATCCTAGCACTAACTCACTTGTGAAGGTGGTAAATGACCTTTTAATGCGTCAGACCGAGGCTCTGCATCTGTCCTCGTGCTCCTAGATCTTATGCCGCTTTTATACCATCGATCACCACATTCTTTTGGAGAGATTGGAAACCCAAATTGGTCTACATGACAAGTTCTGGCCTGGTTTAGATCTTATCTGTCGGAAAATATCGTTTGTCTCTGTGAATGGTTTTCCTCTGACAATCTTGTTTTCGTGTTCCTCAGGTTCCGTTTAGGACCACTATTGTTTTCACTATATATTTTACCTCTTGGGGATGTCATTCGAAAACATAATGTTAAATTTCACTGCTATGCAGACGACACACAGCTGTACATTTCAATGAAACATGGTGAAGCCCCAAAATTGCCCTCGCTAGAACCTGTGTTTCAGACATAAAGAAGTGGATGGCTGCAAACTTTCTACTTTTAAACTCGGACAAAACAGAGATGCTTGTTCTAGGTCCCAAGAAACAAAGAGATCTTCTGTTAATCTGACTTAATCTGATGGTTGTACAGTCTCTCAAATAAACTGTGAAGACCTCGGCGTTACTCTGGACCCTGATCTCTCTTTTGAAGAACATATCAAACTGTTTCAAGGACAGCTTTTTTCCATCTCGTAACATTGCAAAAATCAAAATTTTCTGTCCAAAAATGGCGCGAAAAATTAATCCTGCTTTTTTACTTCTAGGCTGGACTATGCAATGCTCTACTTTCCGGCTACCGGATAAAGCACTAAATAAACTTCAGTTAGTGCTAAATACGGCTGCCTAGAATCCTACTAGAACCAAAAAAATTTGATCATATTACTCCGGTGTTAGCCTCCCTACACTGGCTTCCTGTTAAGGCAAGGGGCTGATTTCAAGGTTTTACTGCTAACCTACAAAGCATTACATGGGCTTGCTCCTACCTATCTTTCGATTTGGTCCTGCCGTACTACCTACACGTGCGCTACGTCACAAGCTAGCCTCCTAATTGTCCCTAGAATTTCTAACCAAGCGGCTGGAGGTAGGGCTTTCTCCTATAGAGCTCCATTTTTATGGAATGGTCTGCCTACCAATGTGAGAGCGCAGACTCAGTCTCAACCTTTAAGTCTTTACTGAAGACTTATCTCTTCATGTCCTATATTAATTCTGCCCAGGTAAGGTGAGCGGAAAGGCTGGAGCAACGAGCCGCCCTTGCTGTCTCTGCCTTGCCGGTTCCCCTCTTTCCACTGGGATTCTCTGCCTCTAACCTTTTACAGAGGCTGGTCACTGGCCTACTGGTGTTCTTCCTCCGTCCATGGGGGGGTGCGTCACTTGAGTGGGTTGAGTCTCTGACTTCTTCCTTCTGTTCCCCCTTGGGTTGTGCCATGCGGAGATCGTTGTGGGCTATACTCGGCCTTGTCTTGGGGCCGGTAAGTTGGTGGTTGGAGACTCCCTCTAGTGGTGTGGGGGGCTGTGCTTTGGCAAAGTGGGTGGGGTTATATCCTGCCTGTTTGCCCTGTCCGGGGTTCATCGGATGGGGCCCAGTGTCTTCTATCCCTCCTGTCTCAGCCTCAGTATTTATGCTGCAGTTTTATGTTCGGGGGCTAGGTCAGTCTGTTACATCTGGGTATTTCTCTTGTCTTATCCGGTGTCCTGTGTGTATTTAAATATGCTCTCTCTAATTCTCTCTTTCTCTCTTTCTGTCTTTCTCTCGGAGGCCTGAGCCCTAACCATCCTCAGACTACCTGGTATGATACTCCTTGCTGTCCCCAGTCCACCTGCCGTCTGCTGCTCCAGTTTCAACTGTTCTGCCTGCGGCTATGGAACCCTGACCTGTTCACGGACGTGCTTGTTGCACCCTCGACAACTACTATGATTATTATTATTTACCATTCTGGTCATTTATAACATTTAACATTTTAACATTTTACCATGTTCTGTTATAATATCCACCCTGCACAGCCAAAGAGGACTGGCCACCCCTCATAGCCTGGTTCCTCTCTGGGTTTCTTCCTAGGTTTTTGGCCTTTCTAGGGAGTTTTTCCTGGGTTTTCCTACCTCTTCTTTCACATGCTTTGCTTGCTGTTTGGGGTTTTAGGCTGGGTTTCTGTACAGCACTTTGAGAATATCAGCTGATGTCGAAGGGCTATATAAAAATAAATTTGATTTATTTATTTATTTGGG
>NW_025547916.1:0-6996 GCF_905237065.1 Salmo salar | reverse complement strand
CCTGTCGGAAAATTATCGCTTTTCTCACGAGAAAAATGGCGTAAAAATTGATTTTAACCTCTTGGGGCTAGGTGGGACGCTAGCGTGCCACCTGTGGTGCACTCCATCAACAGCAGGTGCATTTCAAGAGCGGCAAATTTGAATCCAAATAAATGTCAAAATTCAAATTTTTCAAAAATACAACTATGTTACACCATTTGAAAGATAAACATCTCCTTAATCTAACCACGTTTTACGATTTCAAAAAGGTTTTACGGCGAAAGCATAAATTTAGAGTATGTTAGGACAGTACATTTACAAGAGTTGTGTGTAATGTTTTGTCAAGTCAAAGACAGGGTCACCAAAACCATAAAACCAGCTAAAATGATACACTAACCTTTTACAATCTCCATCAGATGACACTCCTAGGACATTATGTTAGACAATGCATGCATTTTTAGTTCTATCAAGTTCATATTTATATACAAAAACAGCGTTTTACTATGGCATTGATGTTGAGGAAATCGTTTCCCTCCAATAACCGGCAGTCAAGTCAGCGTCACAAATTAAATAATTAAAATTAGAAAACATTGGTAAAATATTATATTGTCATTTAAAGAATTATAGATTTACATCTTTTGAACGCAATCAACTTGCCAGATTTAAAAATAACCTTACTGGGAAATCACACTTTGCAATAATCTGAGCACTGTGCCCAGAAAAATACGCGTTGCGATACAGACTAGACGTCATGTTGGGGAGATCTAAAATCGAAAATACTATGTAAATAATCCATTACCTTTGATTCTCTTCATCAGATGTCACTTCCAGGTATCACAGGTCCATAACGAATGTAGTTTTGTTCAAAAAAGCTCATCATTTATGTCCAAAAATCTCCGTCTCGTTAGCACATGATGTAAGCCAGCCGGACTTCTCGTCATGAACGAGGGGAAAAAATATATTTCCGTTCGTTCAAACATGTCAAACGTTGTATAGCATAAATCATTAGGGCCTTTTTAACCAGAACATGAATAATATTCAAGGTGGACGAATGCATAGCCTTTTATAACGTATTGGAACGAGGGTACCCAACATGAAGTAGCGCGCCAGGTGTCTAATGGGACATCACCGTTCCATGGCTCTTGTTCGGTCAGATCTCCCTCCAGAAGACTCAAAACACTTTGTAAAGGCTGGTGACATCTAGTGGAAGCAATAGGAAGTGCCAAAATATTCCTAAACCCCTGTGTTTTTCAATGGGAGAGGTTTAAAGTCAATACAACACATCAGGTATCCACTTCCTGTCAGAAAATGTCTCAGGGTTTTGCCTGCCAAATGAGTTCTGTTATACTCACAGACACCATTCAAACAGTTTTGGAAACTTTAGAGTGTTTTCTATCCATATATAATAAGTATATGCATATTCTAGTTACTGGGTAGGATTAGTAACCAGATTAAATCGGGTAAAAAAAATTTATCCAGACGTGCAAATGCTGCCCCCTAGACCCAACAGGTTAAACAGCGGTTGACATGCTTCGAAGTACGGTAATGGAATATTTAGAATTTTTAACGCTGTTTAAAATCAATTTTTATGCGATTTTTCTCGTAAAATAGTGATAATATTCCAACCGGGCAACGTTGTATTCATTCAAAGAGAGAAAGAAAAACATGGCGAGTTCTCGTGACCGCGCATCTCCAGTCTCACTGTCCCCAGGCTGACCACTTACAAACTCTGCTCCTATACTTTGCCCAGAGACAGCAGACACCCCATTCCACTTTCTGGCGGCTTTAGAGAGCCAATGGAAGCCTTAGAAAGTGTCATGTTACAGCACAGATGCTGTAATTTTGATAGAGATGTAACAGAAGGACAACAAATTGTCAGACGGCACTTCCTGCATGGAATCTTCTCAGGTTTTGGCCTGCCATATGAGTTCTGTTATACTCACAGACACCATTCAAACAGTTTTAGAAACTTTAGAGTGTTTTCTATCCAAATCTACTAATTATATGCATATTCTAGTTTCTGGGCAGGAATAGTAACCAGATTAAATCGGGTACGTTTTTTATCCGGCCGTGAAAATACTGCCCCCATCCCAAAGAAGTTAAGAATGGTCCATGAGGACCCAAGTGAGCTCATTGTTCGTGCCAGCATGACAGAATGACCCCTTTGGCCAAAGTGCTTAAAAGGACTCACTAAGAATTAACAACATGCTGACATGAACTCTGAGCTCACTTGGGCATGGCTGCTGACTGTGCATATCTTATGAAAAACAATTTTCATTAGAAAACTAAAATCACATTTCTATCTTTCCAAAAATACTCTCATACTTAATCATCTATTTTATCCACCATTTAGATGTACACTTGACAGAATGTGTACCATTTCCAAGTTCCAGTTATTTTGTTATACCATCCTTAATGACATCACAAAATAATAAACAGTATGACATGATTATTCTTTAGATCCCCACGGACCATTCCAAACATTTGGACATCAGAAATCATTTTTCAATGTCCAATCTTTTGATGTTAGAGTTTTTAGGTGGGCCACACTCTCTCCAGACAAAGGTATTCCCTTGGTGGATACTGAAAGGCAGAGAGGGAAAGTTTCCATCCTCCCTAATTTATGACAGGGTGTGAAGGTGTCATAAAAATGGCACAGCGCCCCCTCTCCTCTCCTGTGGGAGAGAGGGGTCTGCCTATCTGTCAGCCATTTGCCAAGCTGGCACCTTTCAGAGTCATGACAATACCCTACAGAGGGCTGTTGAGGCTGCTGAAGACCTTCATTGCAAAATAGTGTGTTTCAAGAAGTTATTTGGTGACGTGAATGTATTCAGCATAATTTTATCTAAAACAGATTACTTTTTTAATGTTTAACTATTTAGATTTTTATGAAATTCACTGAGTAGGATGAGCCTGGGCTAAAACTGAAATGTTGCTGGATCGAATCCCCAAGCTGACAAGGTAAAAATCAGTCGTTCTGCCCCTGAGCAAGGCAGTTAACCCACTGTTCCCTGGGCGCCAATGACGAGGATGTCGATTTTTAAGGCAGCCCCCGCACCTCTCTGATTCAGGAGTTGGGTTAAATGCGGAAAACACATTTCAGTTGAATGTATTCAGTTGTACAACTGACTAGGTGTCCCCCTTTCCTAACCTTTCTTACTCTGAGGAGCCTCCGCTGGTTGAGTGTGAAAAACCCAGCAGCGTTGCAGTTCTTGACACAAACCAGTGTGCCTGGCCTCTACTATCATACCCCATTCAAAGGCACTTAAATCTTTTGTCTTGTTCATTCACCCTCTGAATGGTACATATTCACAATCCATGTGTCAATTGTCTCAAGTCTAAAAAATCCTTCTTTAACCTGTCTCCTCCCCTTCATCTACACTGATCGAAGTGGAATCAATAAGGGATCATAGCTTTCACCTGGTCAATTTATGTCACGATCAGGTGTTCCTTATGTTTTGTACACTGAGTGTATAAAGCACTACTTTTGACCAGGGACAATACAGAGAATGGGGTGGTATTTACATTTCAGCAGGCTCTCTTATCATAGTGGTCCCCCATGGCAATCGAACCCACAACCCTGACACTGCAAGTGCCATGCTCTTCCAACTGAGCTACACAGGAATACCATTTCAGATGCATAGCTCTGTATTTGACATCACATCACCCTACTATCCTGAGCTAAAAAACGTTTGACATTTTTGTAGGCAGGAGCTCTGGCTGGCACAGAGTTGGAGCACTTGTCCACAGACTTTTAAAGTAGGGCACGAGATACATCTAGGGTTCATCTACAGTTCACAGCTTTTGTAGTGGCAGTCAGTCTGACACTGTGAGGAGTCAGTGAGCATCACCGCAGGGTGAGCAGGCTGTGTTCAGCTGCTGAGAACTGTGATTATATAAAAGCAGCTTCCTGCCTCTACGCCAGTTAGCTCTGCCCTTATTCTCTTTAGGATTTTTGTCTGTCTGCCTGCCTGCCTGCCTGCCTGCCTGCCTGCCTGCCTGCCTGCCTGCCTGCCTGCCTGCCTCTCCTCTCCTCTCCTCTCCCTCACTCCAAACAGATTACACATGACTGGTCTCCTCCTTATCCCTCTCCTCTCCCTCACTCCAAACAGATTACATATGACTGGTCTCCTCCTTATTCCTCTCCCTCACTCCAAACAGATTACACATGACTGGTTTCCTCCTTATCCCTCTCCCTCACTCCAAACAGATTACACATGACTGGTCTCCTCCTTATCCCTCTCCTCTCCCTCACTCCAAACAGATTACATATGACTGGTTTCCTCCTTATTCCTCTCCTCTCCCTCACTCCAAACAGATTACATATGACTGGTCTCCTCCTTATTCCTCTCCTCTCCCGCACTCCAAACAGATTACACATGACTGGTCTCCTCCTTATCCCTCTCCTCTCCCTCACTCCAAACAGATTACATATGACTGGTCTCCTCCTTATTCCTCTCCTCTCCCTCACTCCAAACAGATTACACATGACTGGTCTCCTCCTTATCCCTCTCCTCTCCCTCACTCCAAACAGATTACACATGACTGGTCTCCTCCTTATCCCTCTCCTCTCCCTCTCTCCAAACAGATTACATATGACTGGTTTCCTCCCTCTCCTCTCCCTCACTCCAAACAGATTACATATGACTGGTCTCCTCCTTATCCCTCACTCCAAACAGATTACATATGACTGGTTTCCTCCCTCTCCTCTCCCTCACTCCAAACAGATTACACATGACTGGTCTCCTTATCCCTCTCCTCTCCCTCACTCCAAACAGATTACATATGACTGGTCTCCTCCTTATCCCTCTCCTCTCCCTCACTCCAAACAGATTACATATGACTGGTTTCCTCCCTCTCCTCTCCCTCACTCCAAACAGATTACACATGACTGGTCTCCTTATCCCTCTCCTCTCCCTCACTCCAAACAGATTACATATGACTGGTTTCCTCCCTCTCCTCTCCCTCACTCCAAACAGATTACACATGACTGGTCTCCTTATCCCTCTCCTCTCCCTCACTCCAAACAGATTACACATGACTGGTCTCCTCCTTATCCCTCTCCCTCACTCCAAACAGATTACATATGACTGGTTTCCTCCCTCTCCTCTCCCTCACTCCAAACAGATTACACATGACTGGTCTCCTTATCCCTCTCCTCTCCCTCACTCCAAACAGATTACACATGACTGGTCTCCTCCTTATCCCTCTCCTCTCCCTCACTCCAAACAGATTACACATGACTGGTCTCCTCCTTATTCCTCTCCTCTCCCTCACTCCAAACAGATTACATATGACTGGTTTGCTCCTTATCCCGCTCCTCTCCCTCACTCCAGGGGCGGAAATCCCGGGGGGGACGGGGGACACACGACCCCCCCCATCCTGGGAAAAATATGATTTGTCCCCCCCAATATATCACTGAAACATAACTATGTAATTTAAATAATGTTAATAATACGCAATGAAAGCAATTGTGCTGATTATAGACACTTAATAGCGCGTTTTTAAGTTTCAAAAGATTGCGACCCCCCCCATCCTTTTCCTCACAATGGTTTGATCGACTGGTAAGGTAACAGAGAGGTCGTATCTACTGTCTGAAAGGCACTCAATGCACGTAACTGACGTGAGGTTAATCCAGTCAATCGCACACACACACTAGCTGAATATGCAGAGCTAGTGCGCAAATATTAACTATTAAGCTAGCTAGTACCTATTCCATTTATGTGGCCTCGTCAAATATGTAATCTTTGCTATCGTCAATTTATTCCGAGATCAGCATGCAGATGATGTAAATTAGTGCTTCAAAGTCCCTGTGATAAGGTTAGCGATAAACTGAAGTCCAAACTGAACATAACTACACTCTCTTCTACCATTGTCTTAAATATATTTAATGGTCTCGTTGCAAAAGCTAAATTGTCGCAAGGGAACTTTTATTTATTTATTTTATTTAACCCGGGTAGCAAAGATTATAGCAAACACCACTGAAACGGAATTGGTGCTCGCTTGCTTTGCAAATTCAGCTATTGTTGGAAGCCAGCCAATATGAAACAAACTATTAAAATTACAAAAGGTTGCAGCATATGTTGTGTAAATGGTGAACTCATACAGCTGTCAACTCTTGTCATTTTAATCCGTTTCACATTTGCTAGCTACCTTTTAGATCGAAGCCCAAATAGAATGATAAAAGATAAGATGATAGAAGCCCATCTCCTACTGTAAATAACCTACACACTTTGTGTGTGTAGCCAGCCAGCCAGGTAGAAAAATGGCAGAAAAATAAAAGACGGACATCAGAGTATTTTTCAGTACAACAAAACGCAAAGTAAGAACCCTAGTAGCCTAATATCTCAAAGACTAGTTGATAAAATGTTCATAAGAAAGAAATGAAATTCTAATGGAAATGTTTCACAATGATGTCATTAGGCAGAGCAGGCAACAGATGGCACACAGACAGCAGAGTTGGGGACAGATATGCAGGGACAGACTGGCAGAGACAGGGAGTCTCAGGTAAGTTTGTTGAGTCTTTGTTTGGCAACATTATGAAAGGTTCTCAATTTTTTTTACTTGTAAAATAGGAACATAATTGGAAAATGCCATGGATACCCCCACTCTCAACTTAAACTGGTGACTGAACTAAGATTTGTTAAAGGCAATGGTATTGCTGTTGTGATTAGTTGTGTAGTTTTGGGTACCGGTAGTTAGGAGTACGGCAAACACCTTATTTCTTTAGTTCCTCAATATACATTTACCATATTAAACGTAGGCTATGTGTTACAGCACTACTTTTGGTGTCCCCCTCAGGAACTGCTCTTGAGAAAATGTCATGTAATTGTCCCCCCCAAAGTTGATATCAGATTTTCGCCCCTGCCTCACTCCAAACAGATTACACATGACTGGTCTCCTCCTTATCCCTCTCCCTCACTCCAAACAGATTACATATGACTGGTTTCCTCCCTCTCCTCTCCCTCACTCCAAACAGATTACACATGACTGGTCTCCTTATCCCTCTCCTCTCCC
>NW_025547915.1:0-64664 GCF_905237065.1 Salmo salar | reverse complement strand
ACTGTATGGGACTCAACCTGGATGTCTCTGCTAATAAACTGTATGGGACTCAGCCTGTATCTCTCAGGTATAGAAACTGTATGGGACTCAGCCTGTATGTCTCTGGTATTAAACTGTATGGGACTCAGCCTGGATGTCTCTGGTATTAAACTGTATGGGACTCAGCCATTATGTCTCTGGTATTAAACTGTATGGGACTCAGCCTGTATGTCTCTGGTATAGAAACTGTATGGGACTCAGCCTGTATGTCTCTGGTATAGAAACTGTATGGGACTCAGCCTGGATGTCTCTGGTATTAAACTGTATGGGACTCAGCCTGGATGTCTCTGCTATTAAACTGTATGGGACTCAGCCTGGATGTCTCTGGTATAGAAACTGTATGGAACTCAGCCTGGATGTCTCTGGTATAGAAACTGTATGGGACTCAGCCTGTATGTCTCTGGTATAGAAACTGTATGGGACTCAGCCTGGATGTCTCTGGTATAGAAACAGTATGGGACTCAGCCTGGATGTCTCTGGTATAGAAACTGTATGGGACTCAGCCTGGATGTCTCTGGTATAGAAACTGTATGGGACTCAGCCTGTATGTCTCTGGTATAGAAACTGTATGGGACTCAGCCTGGATGTCTCTGGTATAGAAACAGTATGGGACTCAGCCTGGATGTCTCTGGTATAGAAACTGTATGGGACTCAGCCTGGATGTCTCTGCTATAGAAACTGTATGGGACTCAGCCTGTATGTCTCTGGTATAGAAACTGTATGGGACTCAGCCTGGATGTCTCTGGTAAAGAAACTGTATGGGACTCAGCCTGTATGTCTCTGGTATAGAAACTGTATATGACTCAGCCTGGATGTCTCTGGTATTAAACTGTATGGGACTCAGCCTGTGTGTCTTTGGTATTAAACTGTATGGGACTCAGCCTGTATGTCTCTGGTATAGAAACTGTATGGGACTCAGCCTGGATGTCTCTGGTATAGAAACTGTATGGGACTCAGCCTGGATGTCTCTGGTATAGAAACTGTATGGGACTCAGCCTGTATGTCTCTGGTATAAAACTGTATGGGACTCAGCCTGGATGTCTCTGGTATTAAACTGTATGGGACTCAGCCTGGATGTCTCTGGTATATAAACTGTATGGGACTCAGCCTGTATGTCTCTGGTATAGAAACTGTATGGGACTCAGCCTGGATGTCTCTGGTATAGAAACTGTATGGGACTCAGCCTGGATGTCTCTGGTATAGAAACTGTATGGGACTCAGCCTGTATGTCTCTGGTATAAAACTGTATGGGACTCAGCCTGGATGTCTCTGGTATTAAACTGTATGGGACTCAGCCTGGATGTCTCTGGTATTGAAACTGTATGGGACTCAGCCTGTATCTCTCAGGTATAGAAACTGTATGGGACTCAGCCTGTATGTCTCTGGTATTAAACTGTATGGGACTCAGCCTGGATGTCTCTGGTATTAAACTGTATGGGACTCAGCCATTATGTCTCTGGTATTAAACTGTATGGGACTCAGCCTGTATGTCTCTGGTATAGAAACTGTATGGGACTCAGCCTGGATGTCTCTGGTATAGAAACTGTATGGGACTCAGCCTGTATGTCTCTGGTATAGAAACTGTATGGGACTCAGCCTGTATGTCTCTGGTATAGAAACTGTATGGGACTCAGCCTGTATGTCTCTGGTATAGAAACTGTATGGGACTCAGCCTGTATGTCTCTGGTATTGAACTGTATGGGACTCCGCCTGGATGTCTCTGGTATTCAACTGTATGGGACTCAGCCATTATGTCTCTGGTATTAAACTGTATGGGACTCCAGCCTGTATGTCTCTGGTATAGAAACTGTATGGGACTCAGCCTGGATGTCTCTGGTATAGAAACTGTATGGGACTCAGCCTGGATGTCTCTGGTATAGAAACTGTATGGGACTCAGCCTGGATGTCTCTGGTATAGAAACTGTATGGGACTCAGCCTGGATGTCTCTGGTATAGAGACTGTATGGGACTCAGCCTGTGTGTCTCTGGTATAAAAAGTGTATGGGACTCCAGCCTGGATGTCTCTGGTATAGAAACTGTATGGGACTCAGCCTGGATGTCTCTGGTATAGAAACTGTATGGGACTCAGCCTGTATGTCTCTGGTATAGAAACTGTATGGGACTCAGCCTGGATGTCTCTGGTATTAAACTGTATGGGACTCAGCCTGTATCTCTCAGGTATAGAAACTGTATGGGACTCAGCCTGTATGTCTCTGGTATAGAAACTGTATGGGACTCAGCCTGGATGTCTCTGGTATTAAACTGTATGGGACTCAGCCTGTATCTCTCAGGTATAGAAACTGTATGGGACTCAGCCTGTATGTCTCTGGTATTAAACTGTATGGGACTCAGCCTGGATGTCTCTGGTATTAAACTGTATGGGACTCAGCCATTATGTCTCTGGTATTAAACTGTATGGGACTCAGCCTGTATGTCTCTGGTATAGAAACTGTATGGGACTCAGCCTGGATATCTCTGTTATAGAAACTGTATGGGACTCAGCCTGTATGTCTCTGGTATAGAAACTGTATGGGACTCAGCCTGGATGTCTCTGGTATTTAACTGTATGGGACTCAGCCTGGATGTCTCTGGTATAGAAACTGTATGGGACTCAGCCTGTATGTCTCTGGTATAGAAACTGTATGGGACTCAGCCTGGATGTCTCTGGTATAGAAACAGTATGGGACTCAGCCTGGATGTCTCTGGTATAGAAACTGTATGGGACTCAGGCTGGATGTCTCTGCTATAGAAACTGTATGGGACTCAGCCTGTATGTCTCTGGTATAGAAACTGTATGGGACTCAGCCTGGATGTCTCTGGTATAGAAACTGTATGGGACTCAGCCTGTATGTCTCTGGTATAGAAACTGTATATGACTCAGCCTGGATGTCTCTGGTATTAAACTGTATGGGACTCAGCCTGTGTGTCTTTGGTATTAAACTGTATGGGACTCAGCCTGTATGTCTCTGGTATAGAAACTGTATGGGACTCAGCCTGGATGTCTCTGGTATAGAAACTGTATGGGACTCAGCCTGGATGTCTCTGGTATAGAAACTGTATGGGACTCAGCCTGTATGTCTCTGGTATAAAACTGTATGGGACTCAGCCTGGATGTCTCTGGTATTAAACTGTATGGGACTCAGCCTGGATGTCTCTGGTATATAAACTGTATGGGACTCAGCCTGTATGTCTCTGGTATAGAAACTGTATGGGACTCAGCCTGGATGTCTCTGGTATAGAAACTGTATGGGACTCAGCCTGGATGTCTCTGGTATAGAAACTGTATGGGACTCAGCCTGTATGTCTCTGGTATAAAACTGTATGGGACTCAGCCTGGATGTCTCTGGTATTAAACTGTATGGGACTCAGCCTGGATGTCTCTGGTATTGAAACTGTATGGGACTCAGCCTGTATCTCTCAGGTATAGAAACTGTATGGGACTCAGCCTGTATGTCTCTGGTATTAAACTGTATGGGACTCAGCCTGGATGTCTCTGGTATTAAACTGTATGGGACTCAGCCATTATGTCTCTGGTATTAAACTGTATGGGACTCAGCCTGTATGTCTCTGGTATAGAAACTGTATGGGACTCAGCCTGGATGTCTCTGGTATAGAAACTGTATGGGACTCAGCCTGTATGTCTCTGGTATAGAAACTGTATGGGACTCAGTCTGTATGTCTCTGGTATAGAAACTGTATGGGACTCAGCCTGTATGTCTCTGGTATAGAAACTGTATGGGACTCAGCCTGTATGTCTCTGGTATTGAACTGTATGGGACTCCGCCTGGATGTCTCTGGTATTCAACTGTATGGGACTCAGCCATTATGTCTCTGGTATTAAACTGTATGGGACTCAGCCTGTATGTCTCTGGTAGAGAAACTGTATGGGACTCAGCCTGGATGTCTCTGGTATAGAAACTGTATGGGACTCAGCCTGGATGTCTCTGGTATAGAAACTGTATGGGACTCAGCCTGGATGTCTCTGGTATAGAAACTGTATGGGACTCAGCCTGGATGTCTCTGGTATAGAGACTGTATGGGACTCAGCCTGTGTGTCTCTGGTATAAAAAGTGTATGGGACTCAGCCTGGATGTCTCTGGTATAGAAACTGTATGGGACTCAGCCTGTATGTCTCTGGTATTAAACTGTATGGGACTCAGCCTGGATGTCTCTGGTATAGAAACTGTATGGGACTCAGCCTGGATGTCTCTGGTATAGAAACTGTATGGGACTCAGCCTGTATGTCTCTGGTATAGAAACTGTATGGGACTCAGCCTGGATGTCTCTGGTATTAAACTGTATGGGACTCAGCCTGTATCTCTCAGGTATAGAAACTGTATGGGACTCAGCCTGTATGTCTCTGGTATAGAAACTGTATGGGACTCAGCCTGGATGTCTCTGGTATTAAACTGTATGGGACTCAGCCTGTATCTCTCAGGTATAGAAACTGTATGGGACTCAGCCTGTATGTCTCTGGTATTAAACTGTATGGGACTCAGCCTGGATGTCTCTGGTATTAAACTGTATGGGACTCAGCCATTATGTCTCTGGTATTAAACTGTATGGGACTCAGCCTGTATGTCTCTGGTATAGAAACTGTATGGGACTCAGCCTGGATGTCTCTGTTATAGAAACTGTATGGGACTCAGCCTGTATGTCTCTGGTATAGAAACTGTATGGGACTCAGCCTGGATGTCTCTGGTATAGAAACTGTATGGGACTCAGCCTGTATGTCTCTGGTATAGAAACTGTATATGACTCAGCCTGGATGTCTCTGGTATTAAACTGTATGGGACTCAGCCTGTGTGTCTTTGGTATTAAACTGTATGGGACTCAGCCTGTATGTCTCTGGTATAGAAACTGTATGGGACTCAGCCTGGATGTCTCTGGTATAGAAACTGTATGGGACTCAGCCTGGATGTCTCTGGTATAGAAACTGTATGGGACTCAGCCTGTATGTCTCTGGTATAAAACTGTATGGGACTCAGCCTGGATGTCTCTGGTATTAAACTGTATGGGACTCAGCCTGGATGTCTCTGGTATATAAACTGTATGGGACTCAGCCTGTATGTCTCTGGTATAGAAACTGTATGGGACTCAGCCTGGATGTCTCTGGTATAGAAACTGTATGGGACTCAGCCTGGATGTCTCTGGTATAGAAACTGTATGGGACTCAGCCTGTGTGTCTCTGGTATAAAACTGTATGGGACTCAGCCTGGATGTCTCTGGTATTAAACTGTATGGGACTCAGCCTGGATGTCTCTGGTATTGAAACTGTATGGGACTCAGCCTGTATCTCTCAGGTATAGAAACTGTATGGGACTCAGCCTGGATGTCTCTGGTATTAAACTGTATGGGACTCAGCCATTATGTCTCTGGTATTAAACTGTATGGGACTCAGCCATTATGTCTCTGGTATTAAACTGTATGGGACTCAGCCTGTATGTCTCTGGTATAGAAACTGTATGGGACTCAGCCTGGATGTCTCTGGTATAGAAACTGTATGGGACTCAGCCTGTATGTCTCTGGTATAGAAACTGTATGGGACTCAGTCTGTATGTCTCTGGTATAGAAACTGTATGGGACTCAGCCTGTATGTCTCTGGTATAGAAACTGTATGGGACTCAGCCTGTATGTCTCTGGTATTGAACTGTATGGGACTCCGCCTGGATGTCTCTGGTATTCAACTGTATGGGACTCAGCCATTATGTCTCTGGTATTAAACTGTATGGGACTCAGCCTGTATGTCTCTGGTATAGAAACTGTATGGGACTCAGCCTGGATGTCTCTGGTATAGAAACTGTATGGGACTCAGCCTGGATGTCTCTGGTATAGAAACTGTATGGGACTCAGCCTGGATGTCTCTGGTATAGAAACTGTATGGGACTCAGCCTGGATGTCTCTGGTATAGAAACTGTATGGGACTCAGCCTGGATGTCTCTGGTATAGAAACTGTATGGGACTCAGCCTGTATGTCTCTGGTATAGAAACTGTATGGGACTCAGCCTGTATGTCTCTGGTATAGAAACTGTATGGGACTCAGCCTGGATGTCTCTGGTATAGAAACTGTATGGGACTCAGCCTGGATGTCTCTGGTATAGAAACTGTATGGGACTCAGCCTGGATGTCTCTGGTATAGAAACTGTATGGGACTCAGCCTGGATGTCTCTGGTATAGAGACTGTATGGGACTCAGCCTGTGTGTCTCTGGTATAAAAAGTGTATGGGACTCAGCCTGGATGTCTCTGGTATAGAAACTGTATGGGACTCAGCCTGTATGTCTCTGGTATTAAACTGTATGGGACTCAGCCTGGATGTCTCTGGTATAGAAACTGTATGGGACTCAGCCTGGATGTCTCTGGTATAGAAACTGTATGGGACTCAGCCTGTATGTCTCTGGTATAGAAACTGTATGGGACTCAGCCTGGATGTCTCTGGTATTAAACTGTATGGGACTCAGCCTGTATCTCTCAGGTATAGAAACTGTATGGGACTCAGCCTGTATGTCTCTGGTATAGAAACTGTATGGGACTCAGCCTGGATGTCTCTGGTATTAAACTGTATGGGACTCAGCCTGTATCTCTCAGGTATAGAAACTGTATGGGACTCAGCCTGTATGTCTCTGGTATTAAACTGTATGGGACTCAGCCTGGATGTCTCTGGTATTAAACTGTATGGGACTCAGCCATTATGTCTCTGGTATTAAACTGTATGGGACTCAGCCTGTATGTCTCTGGTATAGAAACTGTATGGGACTCAGCCTGGATGTCTCTGTTATAGAAACTGTATGGGACTCAGCCTGTATGTCTCTGGTATAGAAACTGTATGGGACTCAGCCTGGATGTCTCTGGTATAGAAACTGTATGGGACTCAGCCTGTATGTCTCTGGTATAGAAACTGTATATGACTCAGCCTGGATGTCTCTGGTATTAAACTGTATGGGACTCAGCCTGTGTGTCTTTGGTATTAAACTGTATGGGACTCAGCCTGTATGTCTCTGGTATAGAAACTGTATGGGACTCAGCCTGGATGTCTCTGGTATAGAAACTGTATGGGACTCAGCCTGGATGTCTCTGGTATAGAAACTGTATGGGACTCAGCCTGTATGTCTCTGGTATAAAACTGTATGGGACTCAGCCTGGATGTCTCTGGTATTAAACTGTATGGGACTCAGCCTGGATGTCTCTGGTATATAAACTGTATGGGACTCAGCCTGTATGTCTCTGGTATAGAAACTGTATGGGACTCCAGCCTGGATGTCTCTGGTATAGAAACTGTATGGGACTCAGCCTGGATGTCTCTGGTATAGAAACTGTATGGGACTCAGCCTGTGTGTCTCTGGTATAAAACTGTATGGGACTCAGCCTGGATGTCTCTGGTATTAAACTGTATGGGACTCAGCCTGGATGTCTCTGGTATTGAAACTGTATGGGACTCAGCCTGTATCTCTCAGGTATAGAAACTGTATGGGACTCAGCCTGGATGTCTCTGGTATTAAACTGTATGGGACTCAGCCATTATGTCTCTGGTATTAAACTGTATGGGACTCAGCCATTATGTCTCTGGTATTAAACTGTATGGGACTCAGCCTGTATGTCTCTGGTATAGAAACTGTATGGGACTCAGCCTGGATGTCTCTGGTATAGAAACTGTATGGGACTCAGCCTGTATGTCTCTGGTATAGAAACTGTATGGGACTCAGCCTGTATGTCTCTGGTATAGAAACTGTATGGGACTCAGCCTGTATGTCTCTGGTATAGAAACTGTATGGGACTCAGCCTGTATGTCTCTGGTATTGAACTGTATGGGACTCCGCCTGGATGTCTCTGGTATTCAACTGTATGGGACTCAGCCATTATGTCTCTGGTATTAAACTGTATGGGACTCAGCCTGTATGTCTCTGGTATAGAAACTGTATGGGACTCAGCCTGGATGTCTCTGGTATAGAAACTGTATGGGACTCAGCCTGGATGTCTCTGGTATAGAAACTGTATGGGACTCAGCCTGGATGTCTCTGGTATAGAAACTGTATGGGACTCAGCCTGGATGTCTCTGGTATAGAGACTGTATGGGACTCAGCCTGTGTGTCTCTGGTATAAAAAGTGTATGGGACTCAGCCTGGATGTCTCTGGTATAGAAACTGTATGGGACTCAGCCTGTATGTCTCTGGTATTAAACTGTATGGGACTCAGCCTGGATGTCTCTGGTATAGAAACTGTATGGGACTCAGCCTGGATGTCTCTGGTATAGAAACTGTATGGGACTCAGCCTGTATGTCTCTGGTATAGAAACTGTATGGGACTCAGCCTGGATGTCTCTGGTATTAAACTGTATGGGACTCAGCCTGTATCTCTCAGGTATAGAAACTGTATGGGACTCAGCCTGTATGTCTCTGGTATAGAAACTGTATGGGACTCAGCCTGGATGTCTCTGGTATTAAACTGTATGGGACTCAGCCTGTATCTCTCAGGTATAGAAACTGTATGGGACTCAGCCTGTATGTCTCTGGTATTAAACTGTATGGGACTCAGCCTGGATGTCTCTGGTATTAAACTGTATGGGACTCAGCCATTATGTCTCTGGTATTAAACTGTATGGGACTCAGCCTGTATGTCTCTGGTATAGAAACTGTATGGGACTCAGCCTGGATGTCTCTGTTATAGAAACTGTATGGGACTCAGCCTGTATGTCTCTGGTATAGAAACTGTATGGGACTCAGCCTGGATGTCTCTGGTATTTAACTGTATGGGACTCAGCCTGGATGTCTCTGGTATAGAAACTGTATGGGACTCAGCCTGTATGTCTCTGGTATAGAAACTGTATGGGACACAGCCTGGATGTCTCTGGTATAGAAACAGTATGGGACTCAGCCTGGATGTCTCTGGTATAGAAACTGTATGGGACTCAGCCTGGATGTCTCTGCTATAGAAACTGTATGGGACTCAGCCTGTATGTCTCTGGTATAGAAACTGTATGGGACTCAGCCTGGATGTCTCTGGTATAGAAACTGTATGGGACTCAGCCTGGATGTCTCTGGTATAGAAACTGTATGGGACTCAGCCTGTATGTCTCTGGTATAGAAACTGTATGGGACACAGCCTGGATGTCTCTGGTATAGAAACAGTATGGGACTCAGCCTGGATGTCTCTGGTATAGAAACTGTATGGGACTCAGCCTGTATGTCTCTGGTATAGAAACTGTATGGGACTCAGCCTGGATGTCTCTGGTATTAAACTGTATGGGACTCAGCCTGTATCTCTCAGGTATAGAAACTGTATGGGACTCAGCCTGTATGTCTCTGGTATAGAAACTGTATGGGACTCAGCCTGGATGTCTCTGGTATTAAACTGTATGGGACTCAGCCTGTATCTCTCAGGTATAGAAACTGTATGGGACTCAGCCTGTATGTCTCTGGTATTAAACTGTATGGGACTCAGCCTGGATGTCTCTGGTATTAAACTGTATGGGACTCAGCCATTATGTCTCTGGT
The DNA here is from genome assembly GCF_905237065.1 of Salmo salar. NCBI lineage: Eukaryota > Metazoa > Chordata > Actinopteri > Salmoniformes > Salmonidae > Salmo > Salmo salar. The sequence goes on along the minus strand of NW_025547915.1, from coordinate 55,136 downwards.
ATTAAACTGTATGGGACTCAGCCTGTATGTCTCTGGTATAGAAACTGTATGGGACTCAGCCTGGATGTCTCTGTTATAGAAACTGTATGGGACTCAGCCTGTATGTCTCTGGTATAGAAACTGTATGGGACTCAGCCTGGATGTCTCTGGTATTTAACTGTATGGGACTCAGCCTGGATGTCTCTGGTATAGAAACTGTATGGGACTCAGCCTGTATGTCTCTGGTATAGAAACTGTATGGGACACAGCCTGGATGTCTCTGGTATAGAAACAGTATGGGACTCAGCCTGGATGTCTCTGGTATAGAAACTGTATGGGACTCAGCCTGGATGTCTCTGCTATAGAAACTGTATGGGACTCAGCCTGTATGTCTCTGGTATAGAAACTGTATGGGACTCAGCCTGGATGTCTCTGGTATAGAAACTGTATGGGACTCAGCCTGGATGTCTCTGGTATAGAAACTGTATGGGACTCAGCCTGTATGTCTCTGGTATAGAAACTGTATGGGACACAGCCTGGATGTCTCTGGTATAGAAACAGTATGGGACTCAGCCTGGATGTCTCTGGTATAGAAACTGTATGGGACTCAGCCTGGATGTCTCTGCTATAGAAACTGTATGGGACTCAGCCTGTATGTCTCTGGTATAGAAACTGTATGGGACTCAGCCTGGATGTCTCTGGTATAGAAACTGTATGGGACTCAGCCTGTATGTCTCTGGTATAGAAACTGTATGGGACTCAGCCTGGATGTCTCTGGTATAGAAACTGTATGGGACTCAGCCTGTATGTCTCTGGTATAAAACTGTATGGGACTCAGCCTGGATGTCTCTGGTATTAAACTGTATGGGACTCAGCCTGGATGTCTCTGGTATAGAAACTGTATGGGACTCAGCCTGTATGTCTCTGGTATAGAAACTGTATGGGACTCAGCCTGGATGTCTCTGGTGTAGAAACTGTATGGGACTCAGCCTGGATGTCTCTGGTATAGAAACTGTATGGGACTCAGCCTGTATGTCTCTGGTATAAAACTGTATGGGACTCAGCCTGGATGTCTCTGGTATTAAACTGTATGGGACTCAGCCTGGATGTCTCTGGTATTGAAACTGTATGGGACTCAGCCTGTATGTCTCTGGTATAGAAACTGTATGGGACTCAGCCTGGATGTCTCTGGTATAGAAACTGTATGGGACTCAGCCTGGATGTCTCTGGTATAGAAACTGTATGGGACTCAGCCTGGATGTCTCTGGTATAGAAACTGTATGGGACTCAGCCTGTATGTCTCTGGTATAGAAACTGTATGGGACTCAGCCTGTATGTCTCTGGTATAGAAACTGTATGGGACTCAGCCTGTATGTCTCTGGTATAGAAACTGTATATGACTCAGCCTGGATGTCTCTGGTATTAAACTGTATGGGACTCAGCCTGTGTGTCTCTGGTATTAAACTGTATGGGACTCAGCCTGTATGTCTCTGGTATAGAAACTGTATGGGACTCAGCCTGTATGTCTCTGGTATAGAAACTGTATGGGACTCAGCCTGTATGTCTCTGGTATTGAATTTTATGGGACTCCGCCTGGATGTCTCTGGTATTAAACTGTATGGGACTCAGCCATTATGTCTCTGGTATTAAACTGTATGGGACTCAGCCTGTATGTCTCTGGTATAGAAACTGTATGGGACTCAGCCTGGATGTCTCTGGTATAGAAACTGTATGGGACTCAGCCTGTATGTCTCTGGTATAGAAAATGTATGGGACTCAGCCTGGATGTCTCTGGTATTAAACTGTATGGGACTCAGCCTGGATGTCTCTGGTATAGAAACTGTATGGGACTCAGCCTGTATGTCTCTGGTATAGAAACTGTATGGGACTCAGCCTGTATGTCTCTGGTATAGAAACTGTATGGGACTCAGCCTGTATGTCTCTGGTATAGAAACTGTATGTGACTCAGCCTGTATGTCTCTGGTATTGAACTGTATGGGACTCCGCCTGGATGTCTCTGGTATTAAACTGTATGGGACTCAGCCATTATGTCTCTGGTATTAAACTGTATGGGACTCAGCCTGTATGTCTCTGGTATAGAAACTGTATGGGACTCAGCCTGGATGTCTCTGGTATAGAAACTGTATGGGACTCAGCCTGGATGTCTCTGGTATAGAAACTGTATGGGACTCAGCCTGGATGTCTCTGGTATAGAAACTGTATGGGACTCAGCCTGGATGTCTCTGGTATAGAGACTGTATGGGACTCAGCCTGTATGTCTCTGGTATAAAAAGTGTATGGGACTCAGCCTGGATGTCTCTGGTATAGAAACTGTATGGGACTCAGCCTGTATGTCTCTGGTATTAAACTGTATGGGACTCAGCCTGGATGTCTCTGGTATAGAAACTGTATGGGACTCAGCCTGGATGTCTCTGGTATAGAAACTGTATGGGACTCAGCCTGGATGTCTCTGGTATAGAAAATGTATGGGACTCAGCCTGGATGTCTCTGGTATTAAACTGTATGGGACTCAGCCTGGATGTCTCTGCTATTAAACTGTATGGAACTTAGCATGGATGTCTCTGGTATAGAAACAGTATGGAACTCAGCCTGGATGTCTCTGGTATAGAAACTGTATGGGACTCAGCCTGTATGTCTCTGGTATAGAAACTGTATGGGACTCAGCCTGTATGTCTCTGGTATAGAAACTGTATGGGACTCAGCCTGGATGTCTCTGGTATAGAAACTGTATGGGACTCAGCCTGTATGTCTCTGGTATAAAACTGTATGGGACTCAGCCTGGATGTCTCTGGTATTAAACTGTATGGGACTCAGCCTGGATGTCTCTGGTATTGAAACTGTATGGGACTCAGCCTGTATCTCTCAGGTATAGAAACTGTATGGGACTCAGCCTGGATGTCTCTGGTATTAAACTGTATGGGACTCAGCCATTATGTCTCTGGTATTAAACTGTATGGGACTCAGCCATTATGTCTCTGGTATTAAACTGTATGGGACTCAGCCTGTATGTCTCTGGTATAGAAACTGTATGGGACTCAGCCTGGATGTCTCTGGTATAGAAACTGTATGGGACTCAGCCTGGATGTCTCTGGTATTAAACTGTATGGGACTCAGTCTGTATGTCTCTGGTATAGAAACTGTATGGGACTCAGCCTGTATGTCTCTGGTATAGAAACTGTATGGGACTCAGCCTGTATGTCTCTGGTATTGAACTGTATGGGACTCCGCCTGGATGTCTCTGGTATTCAACTGTATGGGACTCAGCCATTATGTCTCTGGTATTAAACTGTATGGGACTCAGCCTGTATGTCTCTGGTATAGAAACTGTATGGGACTCAGCCTGGATGTCTCTGGTATAGAAACTGTATGGGACTCAGCCTGGATGTCTCTGGTATAGAAACTGTATGGGACTCAGCCTGGATGTCTCTGGTATAGAAACTGTATGGGACTCAGCCTGGATGTCTCTGGTATAGAGACTGTATGGGACTCAGCCTGTGTGTCTCTGGTATAAAAAGTGTATGGGACTCAGCCTGGATGTCTCTGGTATAGAAACTGTATGGGACTCAGCCTGTATGTCTCTGGTATTAAACTGTATGGGACTCAGCCTGGATGTCTCTGGTATAGAAACTGTATGGGACTCAGCCTGGATGTCTCTGGTATAGAAACTGTATGGGACTCAGCCTGTATGTCTCTGGTATAGAAACTGTATGGGACTCAGCCTGGATGTCTCTGGTATTAAACTGTATGGGACTCAGCCTGTATCTCTCAGGTATAGAAACTGTATGGGACTCAGCCTGTATGTCTCTGGTATAGAAACTGTATGGGACTCAGCCTGGATGTCTCTGGTATTAAACTGTATGGGACTCAGCCTGTATCTCTCAGGTATAGAAACTGTATGGGACTCAGCCTGTATGTCTCTGGTATTAAACTGTATGGGACTCAGCCTGGATGTCTCTGGTATTAAACTGTATGGGACTCAGCCATTATGTCTCTGGTATTAAACTGTATGGGACTCAGCCTGTATGTCTCTGGTATAGAAACTGTATGGGACTCAGCCTGGATGTCTCTGTTATAGAAACTGTATGGGACTCAGCCTGTATGTCTCTGGTATAGAAACTGTATGGGACTCAGCCTGGATGTCTCTGGTATTTAACTGTATGGGACTCAGCCTGGATGTCTCTGGTATAGAAACTGTATGGGACTCAGCCTGTATGTCTCTGGTATAGAAACTGTATGGGACACAGCCTGGATGTCTCTGGTATAGAAACAGTATGGGACTCAGCCTGGATGTCTCTGGTATAGAAACTGTATGGGACTCAGCCTGGATGTCTCTGCTATAGAAACTGTATGGGACTCAGCCTGTATGTCTCTGGTATAGAAACTGTATGGGACTCAGCCTGGATGTCTCTGGTATAGAAACTGTATGGGACTCAGCCTGGATGTCTCTGGTATAGAAACTGTATGGGACTCAGCCTGTATGTCTCTGGTATAGAAACTGTATGGGACACAGCCTGGATGTCTCTGGTATAGAAACAGTATGGGACTCAGCCTGGATGTCTCTGGTATAGAAACTGTATGGGACTCAGCCTGTATGTCTCTGGTATAGAAACTGTATGGGACTCAGCCTGGATGTCTCTGGTATTAAACTGTATGGGACTCAGCCTGTATCTCTCAGGTATAGAAACTGTATGGGACTCAGCCTGTATGTCTCTGGTATAGAAACTGTATGGGACTCAGCCTGGATGTCTCTGGTATTAAACTGTATGGGACTCAGCCTGTATCTCTCAGGTATAGAAACTGTATGGGACTCAGCCTGTATGTCTCTGGTATTAAACTGTATGGGACTCAGCCTGGATGTCTCTGGTATTAAACTGTATGGGACTCAGCCATTATGTCTCTGGTATTAAACTGTATGGGACTCAGCCTGTATGTCTCTGGTATAGAAACTGTATGGGACTCAGCCTGGATGTCTCTGTTATAGAAACTGTATGGGACTCAGCCTGTATGTCTCTGGTATAGAAACTGTATGGGACTCAGCCTGGATGTCTCTGGTATTTAACTGTATGGGACTCAGCCTGGATGTCTCTGGTATAGAAACTGTATGGGACTCAGCCTGTATGTCTCTGGTATAGAAACTGTATGGGACACAGCCTGGATGTCTCTGGTATAGAAACAGTATGGGACTCAGCCTGGATGTCTCTGGTATAGAAACTGTATGGGACTCAGCCTGGATGTCTCTGCTATAGAAACTGTATGGGACTCAGCCTGTATGTCTCTGGTATAGAAACTGTATGGGACTCAGCCTGGATGTCTCTGGTATAGAAACTGTATGGGACTCAGCCTGGATGTCTCTGGTATAGAAACTGTATGGGACTCAGCCTGTATGTCTCTGGTATAGAAACTGTATGGGACACAGCCTGGATGTCTCTGGTATAGAAACAGTATGGGACTCAGCCTGGATGTCTCTGGTATAGAAACTGTATGGGACTCAGCCTGGATGTCTCTGCTATAGAAACTGTATGGGACTCAGCCTGTATGTCTCTGGTATAGAAACTGTATGGGACTCAGCCTGGATGTCTCTGGTATAGAAACTGTATGGGACTCAGCCTGTATGTCTCTGGTATAGAAACTGTATGGGACTCAGCCTGGATGTCTCTGGTATAGAAACTGTATGGGACTCAGCCTGTATGTCTCTGGTATAAAACTGTATGGGACTCAGCCTGGATGTCTCTGGTATTAAACTGTATGGGACTCAGCCTGGATGTCTCTGGTATAGAAACTGTATGGGACTCAGCCTGTATGTCTCTGGTATAGAAACTGTATGGGACTCAGCCTGGATGTCTCTGGTGTAGAAACTGTATGGGACTCAGCCTGGATGTCTCTGGTATAGAAACTGTATGGGACTCAGCCTGTATGTCTCTGGTATAAAACTGTATGGGACTCAGCCTGGATGTCTCTGGTATTAAACTGTATGGGACTCAGCCTGGATGTCTCTGGTATTGAAACTGTATGGGACTCAGCCTGTATGTCTCTGGTATAGAAACTGTATGGGACTCAGCCTGGATGTCTCTGGTATAGAAACTGTATGGGACTCAGCCTGGATGTCTCTGGTATAGAAACTGTATGGGACTCAGCCTGGATGTCTCTGGTATAGAAACTGTATGGGACTCAGCCTGTATGTCTCTGGTATAGAAACTGTATGGGACTCAGCCTGTATGTCTCTGGTATAGAAACTGTATGGGACTCCAGCCTGTATGTCTCTGGTATAGAAACTGTATATGACTCAGCCTGGATGTCTCTGGTATTAAACTGTATGGGACTCAGCCTGTGTGTCTCTGGTATTAAACTGTATGGGACTCAGCCTGTATGTCTCTGGTATAGAAACTGTATGGGACTCAGCCTGTATGTCTCTGGTATAGAAACTGTATGGGACTCAGCCTGTATGTCTCTGGTATTGAATTTTATGGGACTCCGCCTGGATGTCTCTGGTATTAAACTGTATGGGACTCAGCCATTATGTCTCTGGTATTAAACTGTATGGGACTCAGCCTGTATGTCTCTGGTATAGAAACTGTATGGGACTCAGCCTGGATGTCTCTGGTATAGAAACTGTATGGGACTCAGCCTGTATGTCTCTGGTATAGAAAATGTATGGGACTCAGCCTGGATGTCTCTGGTATTAAACTGTATGGGACTCAGCCTGGATGTCTCTGGTATAGAAACTGTATGGGACTCAGCCTGTATGTCTCTGGTATAGAAACTGTATGGGACTCAGCCTGTATGTCTCTGGTATAGAAACTGTATGGGACTCAGCCTGTATGTCTCTGGTATAGAAACTGTATGTGACTCAGCCTGTATGTCTCTGGTATTGAACTGTATGGGACTCCGCCTGGATGTCTCTGGTATTAAACTGTATGGGACTCAGCCATTATGTCTCTGGTATTAAACTGTATGGGACTCAGCCTGTATGTCTCTGGTATAGAAACTGTATGGGACTCAGCCTGGATGTCTCTGGTATAGAAACTGTATGGGACTCAGCCTGGATGTCTCTGGTATAGAAACTGTATGGGACTCAGCCTGGATGTCTCTGGTATAGAAACTGTATGGGACTCAGCCTGGATGTCTCTGGTATAGAGACTGTATGGGACTCAGCCTGTATGTCTCTGGTATAAAAAGTGTATGGGACTCAGCCTGGATGTCTCTGGTATAGAAACTGTATGGGACTCAGCCTGTATGTCTCTGGTATTAAACTGTATGGGACTCAGCCTGGATGTCTCTGGTATAGAAACTGTATGGGACTCAGCCTGGATGTCTCTGGTATAGAAACTGTATGGGACTCAGCCTGGATGTCTCTGGTATAGAAAATGTATGGGACTCAGCCTGGATGTCTCTGGTATTAAACTGTATGGGACTCAGCCTGGATGTCTCTGCTATTAAACTGTATGGAACTTAGCATGGATGTCTCTGGTATAGAAACAGTATGGAACTCAGCCTGGATGTCTCTGGTATAGAAACTGTATGGGACTCAGCCTGTATGTCTCTGGTATAGAAACTGTATGGGACTCAGCCTGTATGTCTCTGGTATAGAAACTGTATGGGACTCAGCCTGGATGTCTCTGGTATAGAAACTGTATGGGACTCAGCCTGTATGTCTCTGGTATAAAACTGTATGGGACTCAGCCTGGATGTCTCTGGTATTAAACTGTATGGGACTCAGCCTGGATGTCTCTGGTATTGAAACTGTATGGGACTCAGCCTGTATCTCTCAGGTATAGAAACTGTATGGGACTCAGCCTGGATGTCTCTGGTATTAAACTGTATGGGACTCAGCCATTATGTCTCTGGTATTAAACTGTATGGGACTCAGCCATTATGTCTCTGGTATTAAACTGTATGGGACTCAGCCTGTATGTCTCTGGTATAGAAACTGTATGGGACTCAGCCTGGATGTCTCTGGTATAGAAACTGTATGGGACTCAGCCTGTATGTCTCTGGTATAGAAACTGTATGGGACTCAGTCTGTATGTCTCTGGTATAGAAACTGTATGGGACTCAGCCTGTATGTCTCTGGTATAGAAACTGTATGGGACTCAGCCTGTATGTCTCTGGTATTGAACTGTATGGGACTCCGCCTGGATGTCTCTGGTATTCAACTGTATGGGACTCAGCCATTATGTCTCTGGTATTAAACTGTATGGGACTCAGCCTGTATGTCTCTGGTATAGAAACTGTATGGGACTCAGCCTGGATGTCTCTGGTATAGAAACTGTATGGGACTCAGCCTGGATGTCTCTGGTATAGAAACTGTATGGGACTCAGCCTGGATGTCTCTGGTATAGAAACTGTATGGGACTCAGCCTGGATGTCTCTGGTATAGAGACTGTATGGGACTCAGCCTGTGTGTCTCTGGTATAAAAAGTGTATGGGACTCAGCCTGGATGTCTCTGGTATAGAAACTGTATGGGACTCAGCCTGTATGTCTCTGGTATTAAACTGTATGGGACTCAGCCTGTATGTCTCTGGTATAGAAACTGTATGGGACTCAGCCTGTATGTCTCTGGTATTGAATTTTATGGGACTCCGCCTGGATGTCTCTGGTATTAAACTGTATGGGACTCAGCCATTATGTCTCTGGTATTAAACTGTATGGGACTCAGCCTGTATGTCTCTGGTATAGAAACTGTATGGGACTCAGCCTGGATGTCTCTGGTATAGAAACTGTATGGGACTCAGCCTGTATGTCTCTGGTATAGAAAATGTATGGGACTCAGCCTGGATGTCTCTGGTATTAAACTGTATGGGACTCAGCCTGGATGTCTCTGGTATAGAAACTGTATGGGACTCAGCCTGTATGTCTCTGGTATAGAAACTGTATGGGACTCAGCCTGTATGTCTCTGGTATAGAAACTGTATGGGACTCAGCCTGTATGTCTCTGGTATAGAAACTGTATGGGACTCAGCCTGTATGTCTCTGGTATTGAACTGTATGGGACTCCGCCTGGATGTCTCTGGTATTAAACTGTATGGGACTCAGCCATTATGTCTCTGGTATTAAACTGTATGGGACTCAGCCTGTATGTCTCTGGTATAGAAACTGTATGGGACTCAGCCTGGATGTCTCTGGTATAGAAACTGTATGGGACTCAGCCTGGATGTCTCTGGTATAGAAACTGTATGGGACTCAGCCTGGATGTCTCTGGTATAGAAACTGTATGGGACTCAGCCTGGATGTCTCTGGTATAGAGACTGTATGGGACTCAGCCTGTATGTCTCTGGTATAAAAAGTGTATGGGACTCAGCCTGGATGTCTCTGGTATAGAAACTGTATGGGACTCAGCCTGTATGTCTCTGGTATTAAACTGTATGGGACTCAGCCTGGATGTCTCTGGTATAGAAACTGTATGGGACTCAGCCTGGATGTCTCTGGTATAGAAACTGTATGGGACTCAGCCTGGATGTCTCTGGTATAGAAAATGTATGGGACTCAGCCTGGATGTCTCTGGTATTAAACTGTATGGGACTCAGCCTGGATGTCTCTGCTATTAAACTGTATGGAACTTAGCATGGATGTCTCTGGTATAGAAACAGTATGGAACTCAGCCTGGATGTCTCTGGTATAGAAACTGTATGGGACTCAGCCTGTATGTCTCTGGTATAGAAACTGTATGGGACTCAGCCTGTATGTCTCTGGTATAGAAACTGTATGGGACTCAGCCTGGATGTCTCTGGTATAGAAACTGTATGGGACTCAGCCTGTATGTCTCTGGTATAAAACTGTATGGGACTCAGCCTGGATGTCTCTGGTATTAAACTGTATGGGACTCAGCCTGGATGTCTCTGGTATTGAAACTGTATGGGACTCAGCCTGTATCTCTCAGGTATAGAAACTGTATGGGACTCAGCCTGGATGTCTCTGGTATTAAACTGTATGGGACTCAGCCATTATGTCTCTGGTATTAAACTGTATGGGACTCAGCCATTATGTCTCTGGTATTAAACTGTATGGGACTCAGCCTGTATGTCTCTGGTATAGAAACTGTATGGGACTCAGCCTGGATGTCTCTGGTATAGAAACTGTATGGGACTCAGCCTGTATGTCTCTGGTATAGAAACTGTATGGGACTCAGTCTGTATGTCTCTGGTATAGAAACTGTATGGGACTCAGCCTGTATGTCTCTGGTATAGAAACTGTATGGGACTCAGCCTGTATGTCTCTGGTATTGAACTGTATGGGACTCCGCCTGGATGTCTCTGGTATTCAACTGTATGGGACTCAGCCATTATGTCTCTGGTATTAAACTGTATGGGACTCAGCCTGTATGTCTCTGGTATAGAAACTGTATGGGACTCAGCCTGGATGTCTCTGGTATAGAAACTGTATGGGACTCAGCCTGGATGTCTCTGGTATAGAAACTGTATGGGACTCAGCCTGGATGTCTCTGGTATAGAAACTGTATGGGACTCAGCCTGGATGTCTCTGGTATAGAGACTGTATGGGACTCAGCCTGTGTGTCTCTGGTATAAAAAGTGTATGGGACTCAGCCTGGATGTCTCTGGTATAGAAACTGTATGGGACTCAGCCTGTATGTCTCTGGTATTAAACTGTATGGGACTCAGCCTGGATGTCTCTGGTATAGAAACTGTATGGGACTCAGCCTGGATGTCTCTGGTATAGAAACTGTATGGGACTCAGCCTGTATGTCTCTGGTATAGAAACTGTATGGGACTCAGCCTGGATGTCTCTGGTATTAAACTGTATGGGACTCAGCCTGTATCTCTCAGGTATAGAAACTGTATGGGACTCAGCCTGTATGTCTCTGGTATAGAAACTGTATGGGACTCAGCCTGGATGTCTCTGGTATTAAACTGTATGGGACTCAGCCTGTATCTCTCAGGTATAGAAACTGTATGGGACTCAGCCTGTATGTCTCTGGTATTAAACTGTATGGGACTCAGCCTGGATGTCTCTGGTATTAAACTGTATGGGACTCAGCCATTATGTCTCTGGTATTAAACTGTATGGGACTCAGCCTGTATGTCTCTGGTATAGAAACTGTATGGGACTCAGCCTGGATGTCTCTGTTATAGAAACTGTATGGGACTCAGCCTGTATGTCTCTGGTATAGAAACTGTATGGGACTCAGCCTGGATGTCTCTGGTATTTAACTGTATGGGACTCAGCCTGGATGTCTCTGGTATAGAAACTGTATGGGACTCAGCCTGTATGTCTCTGGTATAGAAACTGTATGGGACACAGCCTGGATGTCTCTGGTATAGAAACAGTATGGGACTCAGCCTGGATGTCTCTGGTATAGAAACTGTATGGGACTCAGCCTGGATGTCTCTGCTATAGAAACTGTATGGGACTCAGCCTGTATGTCTCTGGTATAGAAACTGTATGGGACTCAGCCTGGATGTCTCTGGTATAGAAACTGTATGGGACTCAGCCTGTATGTCTCTGGTATAGAAACTGTATGGGACTCAGCCTGGATGTCTCTGGTATAGAAACTGTATGGGACTCAGCCTGTATGTCTCTGGTATAGAAACTGTATGGGACACAGCCTGGATGTCTCTGGTATAGAAACAGTATGGGACTCAGCCTGGATGTCTCTGGTATAGAAACTGTATGGGACTCAGCCTGGATGTCTCTGCTATAGAAACTGTATGGGACTCAGCCTGTATGTCTCTGGTATAGAAACTGTATGGGACTCAGCCTGGATGTCTCTGGTATAGAAACTGTATGGGACTCAGCCTGTATGTCTCTGGTATAGAAACTGTATGGGACTCAGCCTGGATGTCTCTGGTATAGAAACTGTATGGGACTCAGCCTGTATGTCTCTGGTATAAAACTGTATGGGACTCAGCCTGGATGTCTCTGGTATTAAACTGTATGGGACTCAGCCTGTATGTCTCTGGTATAGAAACTGTATGGGACTCAGCCTGTATGTCTCTGGTATAGAAACTGTATGGGACTCAGTCTGTATGTCTCTGGTATAGAAACTGTATGGGACTCAGCCTGTATGTCTCTGGTATAGAAACTGTATGGGACTCAGCCTGTATGTCTCTGGTATTGAACTGTATGGGACTCCGCCTGGATGTCTCTGGTATTCAACTGTATGGGACTCAGCCATTATGTCTCTGGTATTAAACTGTATGGGACTCAGCCTGTATGTCTCTGGTATAGAAACTGTATGGGACTCAGCCTGGATGTCTCTGGTATAGAAACTGTATGGGACTCAGCCTGGATGTCTCTGGTATAGAAACTGTATGGGACTCAGCCTGGATGTCTCTGGTATAGAAACTGTATGGGACTCAGCCTGGATGTCTCTGGTATAGAGACTGTATGGGACTCAGCCTGTGTGTCTCTGGTATAAAAAGTGTATGGGACTCAGCCTGGATGTCTCTGGTATAGAAACTGTATGGGACTCAGCCTGTATGTCTCTGGTATTAAACTGTATGGGACTCAGCCTGGATGTCTCTGGTATAGAAACTGTATGGGACTCAGCCTGGATGTCTCTGGTATAGAAACTGTATGGGACTCAGCCTGTATGTCTCTGGTATAGAAACTGTATGGGACTCAGCCTGGATGTCTCTGGTATTAAACTGTATGGGACTCAGCCTGTATCTCTCAGGTATAGAAACTGTATGGGACTCAGCCTGTATGTCTCTGGTATAGAAACTGTATGGGACTCAGCCTGGATGTCTCTGGTATTAAACTGTATGGGACTCAGCCTGTATCTCTCAGGTATAGAAACTGTATGGGACTCAGCCTGTATGTCTCTGGTATTAAACTGTATGGGACTCAGCCTGGATGTCTCTGGTATTAAACTGTATGGGACTCAGCCATTATGTCTCTGGTATTAAACTGTATGGGACTCAGCCTGTATGTCTCTGGTATAGAAACTGTATGGGACTCAGCCTGGATGTCTCTGTTATAGAAACTGTATGGGACTCAGCCTGTATGTCTCTGGTATAGAAACTGTATGGGACTCAGCCTGGATGTCTCTGGTATTTAACTGTATGGGACTCAGCCTGGATGTCTCTGGTATAGAAACTGTATGGGACTCAGCCTGTATGTCTCTGGTATAGAAACTGTATGGGACACAGCCTGGATGTCTCTGGTATAGAAACAGTATGGGACTCAGCCTGGATGTCTCTGGTATAGAAACTGTATGGGACTCAGCCTGGATGTCTCTGCTATAGAAACTGTATGGGACTCAGCCTGTATGTCTCTGGTATAGAAACTGTATGGGACTCAGCCTGGATGTCTCTGGTATAGAAACTGTATGGGACTCAGCCTGTATGTCTCTGGTATAGAAACTGTATGGGACTCAGCCTGGATGTCTCTGGTATAGAAACTGTATGGGACTCAGCCTGTATGTCTCTGGTATAGAAACTGTATGGGACACAGCCTGGATGTCTCTGGTATAGAAACAGTATGGGACTCAGCCTGGATGTCTCTGGTATAGAAACTGTATGGGACTCAGCCTGGATGTCTCTGCTATAGAAACTGTATGGGACTCAGCCTGTATGTCTCTGGTATAGAAACTGTATGGGACTCAGCCTGGATGTCTCTGGTATAGAAACTGTATGGGACTCAGCCTGTATGTCTCTGGTATAGAAACTGTATGGGACTCAGCCTGGATGTCTCTGGTATAGAAACTGTATGGGACTCAGCCTGTATGTCTCTGGTATAAAACTGTATGGGACTCAGCCTGGATGTCTCTGGTATTAAACTGTATGGGACTCAGCCTGGATGTCTCTGGTATAGAAACTGTATGGGACTCAGCCTGTATGTCTCTGGTATAGAAACTGTATGGGACTCAGCCTGGATGTCTCTGGTGTAGAAACTGTATGGGACTCAGCCTGGATGTCTCTGGTATAGAAACTGTATGGGACTCAGCCTGTATGTCTCTGGTATAAAACTGTATGGGACTCAGCCTGGATGTCTCTGGTATTAAACTGTATGGGACTCAGCCTGGATGTCTCTGGTATTGAAACTGTATGGGACTCAGCCTGTATGTCTCTGGTATAGAAACTGTATGGGACTCCAGCCTGTATGTCTCTGGTATAGAAACTGTATGGGACTCAGCCTGTATGTCTCTGGTATAGAAACTGTATATGACTCAGCCTGGATGTCTCTGGTATTAAACTGTATGGGACTCAGCCTGTGTGTCTCTGGTATTAAACTGTATGGGACTCAGCCTGTATGTCTCTGGTATAGAAACTGTATGGGACTCAGCCTGTATGTCTCTGGTATAGAAACTGTATGGGACTCAGCCTGTATGTCTCTGGTATTGAATTTTATGGGACTCCGCCTGGATGTCTCTGGTATTAAACTGTATGGGACTCAGCCATTATGTCTCTGGTATTAAACTGTATGGGACTCAGCCTGTATGTCTCTGGTAGAGAAACTGTATGGGACTCAGCCTGGATGTCTCTGGTATAGAAACTGTATGGGACTCAGCCTGTATGTCTCTGGTATAGAAAATGTATGGGACTCAGCCTGGATGTCTCTGGTATTAAACTGTATGGGACTCAGCCTGGATGTCTCTGGTATAGAAACTGTATGGGACTCAGCCTGTATGTCTCTGGTATAGAAACTGTATGGGACTCAGCCTGTATGTCTCTGGTATAGAAACTGTATGGGACTCAGCCTGTATGTCTCTGGTATAGAAACTGTATGGGACTCAGCCTGTATGTCTCTGGTATTGAACTGTATGGGACTCCGCCTGGATGTCTCTGGTATTAAACTGTATGGGACTCAGCCATTATGTCTCTGGTATTAAACTGTATGGGACTCAGCCTGTATGTCTCTGGTATAGAAACTGTATGGGACTCAGCCTGGATGTCTCTGGTATAGAAACTGTATGGGACTCAGCCTGGATGTCTCTGGTATAGAAACTGTATGGGACTCAGCCTGGATGTCTCTGGTATAGAAACTGTATGGGACTCAGCCTGGATGTCTCTGGTATAGAGACTGTATGGGACTCAGCCTGTATGTCTCTGGTATAAAAAGTGTATGGGACTCAGCCTGGATGTCTCTGGTATAGAAACTGTATGGGACTCAGCCTGTATGTCTCTGGTATTAAACTGTATGGGACTCAGCCTGGATGTCTCTGGTATAGAAACTGTATGGGACTCAGCCTGGATGTCTCTGGTATAGAAACTGTATGGGACTCAGCCTGGATGTCTCTGGTATAGAAACTGTATGGGACTCAGCCTGGATGTCTCTGGTATTAAACTGTATGGGACTCAGCCTGGATGTCTCTGGTATAGAAACTGTATGGGACTCAGCCTGTATGTCTCTGGTATAGAAACTGTATGGGACTCAGCCTGGATGTCTCTGGTATAGAAACAGTATTGGACTCAGCCTGGATGTCTCTGGTATAGAAACTGTATGGGACTCAGCCTGGATGTCTCTGGTATAGAAACTGTATGGGACTCAGCCTGGATGTCTCTGGTATAGAAACTGTATGGGACTCAGCCTGTATGTCTCTGGTATAGAAACTGTATGGGACTCAGCCTGGATGTCTCTGGTATTAAACTGTATGGGACTCAGCCTGTATCTCTCAGGTATAGAAACTGTATGGGACTCAGCCTGTATGTCTCTGGTATAGAAACTGTATGGGATTCAGCCTGGATGTCTCTGGTATTAAACTGTATGGGACTCAGCCTGTATCTCTCAGGTATAGAAACTGTATGGGACTCAGCCTGTATGTCTCTGGTATTAAACTGTATGGGACTCAGCCTGGATGTCTCTGGTATTAAACTGTATGGGACTCAGCCATTATGTCTCTGGTATTAAACTGTATGGGACTCAGCCTGTATGTCTCTGGTATAGAAACTGTATGGGACTCAGCCTGGATGTCTCTGTTATAGAAACTGTATGGGACTCAGCCTGTATGTCTCTGGTATAGAAACTGTATGGGACTCAGCCTGGATGTCTCTGGTATTAAACTGTATGGGACTCAGCCTGGATGTCTCTGGTATAGAAACTGTATGGGACTCAGCCTGTATGTCTCTGGTATAGAAACTGTATGGGACTCAGCCTGGATGTCTCTGGTATAGAAACAGTATTGGACTCAGCCTGGATGTCTCTGGTATAGAAACTGTATGGGACTCAGCCTGGATGTCTCTGGTATAGAAACTGTATGGGACTCAGCCTGTATGTCTCTGGTATAGAAACTGTATGGGACTCAGCCTGGATGTCTCTGGTATTAAACTGTATGGGACTCAGCCTGTATCTCTCAGGTATAGAAACTGTATGGGACTCAGCCTGTATGTCTCTGGTATAGAAACTGTATGGGACTCAGCCTGGATGTCTCTGGTATTAAACTGTATGGGACTCAGCCTGTATCTCTCAGGTATAGAAACTGTATGGGACTCAGCCTGTATGTCTCTGGTATTAAACTGTATGGGACTCAGCCTGGATGTCTCTGGTATTAAACTGTATGGGACTCAGCCATTATGTCTCTGGTATTAAACTGTATGGGACTCAGCCTGTATGTCTCTGGTATAGAAACTGTATGGGACTCAGCCTGGATGTCTCTGTTATAGAAACTGTATGGGACTCAGCCTGTATGTCTCTGGTATAGAAACTGTATGGGACTCAGCCTGGATGTCTCTGGTATTAAACTGTATGGGACTCAGCCTGGATGTCTCTGGTATAGAAACTGTATGGGACTCAGCCTGTATGTCTCTGGTATAGAAACTGTATGGGACTCAGCCTGGATGTCTCTGGTATAGAAACAGTATGGGACTCAGCCTGGATGTCTCTGGTATAGAAACGGTATGGGACTCAGCCTGGATGTCTCTGGTATAGAAACTGTATGGGACTCAGCCTGTATGTCTCTGGTATAGAAACTGTATGGGACTCAGCCTGTATGTCTCTGGTATAGAAACTGTATGGGACTCAGCCTGTATGTCTCTGGTATAGAAACTGTATATGACTCAGCCTGGATGTCTCTGGTATTAAACTGTATGGGACTCAGCCTGTGTGTCTTTGGTATTAAACTGTATGGGACTCAGCCTGTATGTCTCTGGTATAGAAACTGTATGGGACTCAGCCTGGATGTCTCTGGTATAGAAACTGTATGGGACTCAGCCTGGATGTCTCTGGTATAGAAACTGTATGGGACTCAGCCTGTATGTCTCTGGTATAAAACTGTATGGGACTCAGCCTGGATGTCTCTGGTATTAAACTGTATGGGACTCAGCCTGGATGTCTCTGGTATAGAAACTGTATGGGACTCAGCCTGTATGTCTCTGGTATAGAAACTGTATGGGACTCAGCCTGTATGTCTCTGGTATAGAAACTGTATGGGACTCAGCCTGGATGTCTCTGGTATAGAAACTGTATGGGACTCAGCCTGGATGTCTCTGGTATAGAAACTGTATGGGACTCAGCCTGGATGTCTCTGGTATAGAAACTGTATGGGACTCAGCCTGGATGTCTCTGGTATAGAGAAAGTATGGGACTCAGCCTGTATGTCTCTGGTATAAAAAAGTGTATGGGACTCAGCCTGGATGTCTCTGGTATAGAAACTGTATGGGACTCAGCCTGTATGTCTCTGGTATTAAACTGTATGGGACTCAGCCTGGATGTCTCTGGTATAGAAACTGTATGGGACTCAGCCTGGATGTCTCTGGTATAGAAACTGTATGGGACTCAGCCTGGATGTCTCTGGTATAGAAAATGTATGGGACTCAGCCTGGATGTCTCTGGTATTAAACTGTATGGGACTCAGCCTGGATGTCTCTGCTATTAAACTGTATGGGACTCAGCATGGATGTCTCTGGTATAGAAACTGTATGGAACTCAGCCTGGATGTCTCTGGTATAGAAACTGTATGGGACTCAGCCTGTATGTCTCTGGTATAGAAACTGTATGGGACTCAGCCTGTATGTCTCTGGTATAGAAACTGTATGGGACTCAGCCTGTATGTCTCTGGTATAGAAACTGTATGGGACTCAGCCTGTATGTCTCTGGTATTGAACTGTATGGGACTCCGCCTGGATGTCTCTGGTATTCAACTGTATGGGACTCAGCCATTATGTCTCTGGTATTAAACTGTATGGGACTCAGCCTGTATGTCTCTGGTATAGAAACTGTATGGGACTCAGCCTGTATGTCTCTGGTATAGAAACTGTATGGGACTCAGCCTGGATGTCTCTGGTATAGAAACTGTATGGGACTCAGCCTGGATGTCTCTGGTATAGAAACTGTATGGGACTCAGCCTGGATGTCTCTGGTATAGAAACTGTATGGGACTCAGCCTGGATGTCTCTGGTATAGAGAAAGTATGGGACTCAGCCTGTATGTCTCTGGTATAAAAAGTGTATGGGACTCAGCCTGGATGTCTCTGGTATAGAAACTGTATGGGACTCAGCCTGTATGTCTCTGGTATTAAACTGTATGGGACTCAGCCTGGATGTCTCTGGTATAGAAACTGTATGGGACTCAGCCTGGATGTCTCTGGTATAGAAACTGTATGGGACTCAGCCTGGATGTCTCTGGTATAGAAAATGTATGGGACTCAGCCTGGATGTCTCTGGTATTAAACTGTATGGGACTCAGCCTGGATGTCTCTGCTATTAAACTGTATGGGACTCAGCATGGATGTCTCTGGTATAGAAACTGTATGGAACTCAGCCTGGATGTCTCTGGTATAGAAACTGTATGGGACTCAGCCTGTATGTCTCTGGTATAGAAACTGTATGGGACTCAGCCTGTATGTCTCTGGTATAGAAACTGTATGGGACTCAGCCTGTATGTCTCTGGTATAGAAACTGTATGGGACTCAGCCTGTATGTCTCTGGTATTGAACTGTATGGGACTCCCGCCTGGATGTCTCTGGTATTCAACTGTATGGGACTCAGCCATTATGTCTCTGGTATTAAACTGTATGGGACTCAGCCTGTATGTCTCTGGTATAGAAACTGTATGGGACTCAGCCTGGATTTCTCTGGTATAGAGACTGTATGGGACTCAGCCTGTATGTCTCTGGTATAAAAAGTGTATGGGACTCAGCCTGGATGTCTCTGGTATAGAAACTGTATGGGACTCAGCCTGTATGTCTCTGGTATTAAACTGTATGGGACTCAGCCTGGATGTCTCTGGTATAGAAACTGTATGGGACTCAGCCTGGATGTCTCTGGTATAGAAACTGTATGGGACTCAGCCTGTATGTCTCTGGTATAGAAACTGTATGGGACTCAGCCTGGATGTCTCTGGTATTAAACTGTATGGGACTCAGCCTGGATGTCTCTGGTATAGAAACTGTATGGGACTCAGCCTGTATGTCTCTGGTATAGAAACTGTATGGGACTCAGCCTGGATGTCTCTGGTATAGAAACAGTATTGGACTCAGCCTGGATGTCTCTGGTATAGAAACTGTATGGGACTCAGCCTGGATGTCTCTGGTATAGAAACTGTATGGGACTCAGCCTGGATGTCTCTGGTATAGAAACTGTATGGGACTCAGCCTGTATGTCTCTGGTATAGAAACTGTATGGGACTCAGCCTGGATGTCTCTGGTATTAAACTGTATGGGACTCAGCCTGTATCTCTCAGGTATAGAAACTGTATGGGACTCAGCCTGTATGTCTCTGGTATAGAAACTGTATGGGACTCAGCCTGGATGTCTCTGGTATTAAACTGTATGGGACTCAGCCTGTATCTCTCAGGTATAGAAACTGTATGGGACTCAGCCTGTATGTCTCTGGTATTAAACTGTATGGGACTCAGCCTGGATGTCTCTAGTATTAAACTGTATGGGACTCAGCCATTATGTCTCTGGTATTAAACTGTATGGGACTCAGCCTGTATGTCTCTGGTATAGAAACTGTATGGGACTCAGCCAGGATGTCTCTGTTATAGAAACTGTATGGGACTCAGCCTGTATGTCTCTGGTATAGAAACTGTATGGGACTCAGCCTGGATGTCTCTGGTATTAAACTGTATGGGACTCAGCCTGGATGTCTCTGGTATAGAAACTGTATGGGACTCAGCCTGTATGTCTCTGGTATAGAAACTGTATGGGACTCCAGCCTGGATGTCTCTGGTATAGAAACAGTATTGGACTCAGCCTGGATGTCTCTGGTATAGAAACTGTATGGGACTCAGCCTGGATGTCTCTGGTATAGAAACTGTATGGGACTCAGCCTGGATGTCTCTGGTATAGAAACTGTATGGGACTCAGCCTGTATGTCTCTGGTATAGAAACTGTATGGGACTCAGCCTGGATGTCTCTGGTATCAAACTGTATGGGACTCAGCCTGTATCTCTCAGGTATAGAAACTGTATGGGACTCAGCCTGTATGTCTCTGGTATAGAAACTGTATGGGACTCAGCCTGGATGTCTCTGGTATTAAACTGTATGGGACTCAGCCTGTATCTCTCAGGTATAGAAACTGTATGGGACTCAGCCTGTATGTCTCTGGTATTAAACTGTATGGGACTCAGCCTGGATGTCTCTGGTATTAAACTGTATGGGACTCAGCCATTATGTCTCTGGTATTAAACTGTATGGGACTCAGCCTGTATGTCTCTGGTATAGAAACTGTATGGGACTCAGCCTGGATGTCTCTGTTATAGAAACTGTATGGGACTCAGCCTGTATGTCTCTGGTATAGAAACTGTATGGGACTCAGCCTGGATGTCTCTGGTATTAAACTGTATGGGACTCAGCCTGGATGTCTCTGGTATAGAAACTGTATGGGACTCAGCCTGTATGTCTCTGGTATAGAAACTGTATGGGACTCAGCCTGGATGTCTCTGGTATAGAAACAGTATGGGACTCAGCCTGGATGTCTCTGGTATAGAAACGGTATGGGACTCAGCCTGGATGTCTCTGGTATAGAAACTGTATGGGACTCAGCCTGTATGTCTCTGGTATAGAAACTGTATGGGACTCAGCCTGTATGTCTCTGGTATAGAAACTGTATGGGACTCAGCCTGTATGTCTCTGGTATAGAAACTGTATATGACTCAGCCTGGATGTCTCTGGTATTAAACTGTATGGGACTCAGCCTGTGTGTCTTTGGTATTAAACTGTATGGGACTCAGCCTGTATGTCTCTGGTATAGAAACTGTATGGGACTCAGCCTGGATGTCTCTGGTATAGAAACTGTATGGGACTCAGCCTGGATGTCTCTGGTATAGAAACTGTATGGGACTCAGCCTGTATGTCTCTGGTATAAAACTGTATGGGACTCAGCCTGGATGTCTCTGGTATTAAACTGTATGGGACTCAGCCTGGATGTCTCTGGTATAGAAACTGTATGGGACTCAGCCTGTATGTCTCTGGTATAGAAACTGTATGGGACTCAGCCTGGATGTCTCTGGTATAGAAACTGTATGGGACTCAGCCTGGATGTCTCTGGTATAGAAACTGTATGGGACTCAGCCTGTATGTCTCTGGTATAAAACTGTATGGGACTCAGCCTGGATGTCTCTGGTATTAAACTGTATGGGACTCAGCCTGGTTGTCTCTGGTATTGAAACTGTATAGACTCAGCCTGTATGTCTCTGGTATAGAAACTGTATGGGACTCAGCCTGGATGTCTCTGGTATAGAAACTGTATGGGACTCCAGCCTGGATGTCTCTGGTATAGAAACTGTATGGGACTCAGCCTGTATGTCTCTGGTATAGAAACTGTATGGGACTCAGCCTGGATGTCTCTGGTATAGACACTGTATGGGACTCAGCCTGTATGTCTCTGGTATAGAAACTGTATATGACTCAGCCTGGATGTCTCTGGTATTAAACTGTATGGGACTCAGCCTGTGTGTCTTTGGTATTAAACTGTATGGGACTCAGCCTGTATGTCTCTGGTATAGAAACTGTATGGGACTCAGCCTGGATGTCTCTGGTATAGAAACTGTATGGGACTCAGCCTGGATGTCTCTGGTATAGAAACTGTATGGGACTCAGCCTGTATGTCTCTGGTATTAAACTGTATGGGACTCAGCCTGGATGTCTCTGGTATAGAAACTGTATGGGACTCAGCCTGTATGTCTCTGGTATAGAAACTGTATGGGACTCAGCCTGGATGTCTCTGGTATAGAAACAGTATGGGACTCAGCCTGGATGTCTCTGGTATAGAAACTGTATGGGACTCAGCCTGGATGTCTCTGGTATAGAAACTGTATGGGACTCAGCCTGTATGTCTCTGGTATAGAAACTGTATGGGACTCAGCCTGGATGTCTCTGGTATAGAAACTGTATGGGACTCAGCCTGTATGTCTCTGGTATAGAAACTGTATATGACTCAGCCTGGATGTCTCTGGTATTAAACTGTATGGGACTCAGCCTGTGTGTCTTTGGTATTAAACTGTATGGGACTCAGCCTGTATGTCTCTGGTATAGAAACTGTATGGGACTCAGCCTGGATGTCTCTGGTATAGAAACTGTATGGGACTCAGCCTGGATGTCTCTGGTATAGAAACTGTATGGGACTCAGCCTGTATGTCTCTGGCATAAAACTGTATGGGACTCAGCCTGGATGTCTCTGGTATTAAACTGTATGGGACTCAGCCTGGATGTCTCTGGTATAGAAACTGTATGGGACTCAGCCTGTATGTCTCTGGTATAAAAAGTGTATGGGACTCAGCCTGGATGTCTCTGGTATAGAAACTGTATGGGACTCAGCCTGGATGTCTCTGGTATAGAAACTGTATGGGACTCAGCCTGGATGTCTCTGGTATAGAAACTGTATGGAACTCAGCCTGGATGTCTCTGGTATAGAAACTGTATGGGACTCAGCCTGTATGTCTCTGGTATAGAAACTGTATGGGACTCAGCCTGGATGTCTCTGGTATAGAAACAGTATGGGACTCAGCCTGGATGTCTCTGGTATAGAAACTGTATGGGACTCAGCCTGGATGTCTCTGGTATAGAAACTGTATGGGACTCAGCCTGTATGTCTCTGGTATAGAAACTGTATGGGACTCAGCCTGGATGTCTCTGGTATAGAAACTGTATGGGACTCAGCCTGGATGTCTCTGGTATAGAAACTGTATGGGACTCAGCCTGTATGTCTCTGGTATAGAAACTGTATGGGACTCAGCCTGGATGTCTCTGGTATAGACACTGTATGGGACTCAGCCTGTATGTCTCTGGTATAGAAACTGTATATGACTCAGCCTGGATGTCTCTGGTATTAAACTGTATGGGACTCAGCCTGTGTGTCTTTGGTATTAAACTGTATGGGACTCAGCCTGTATGTCTCTGGTATAGAAACTGTATGGGACTCAGCCTGGATGTCTCTGGTATAGAAACTGTATGGGACTCAGCCTGGATGTCTCTGGTATAGAAACTGTATGGGACTCAGCCTGTATGTCTCTGGTATTAAACTGTATGGGACTCAGCCTGGATGTCTCTGGTATAGAAACTGTATGGGACTCAGCCTGTATGTCTCTGGTATAGAAACTGTATGGGACTCAGCCTGGATGTCTCTGGTATAGAAACAGTATGGGACTCAGCCTGGATGTCTCTGGTATAGAAACTGTATGGGACTCAGCCTGGATGTCTCTGGTATAGAAACTGTATGGGACTCAGCCTGTATGTCTCTGGTATAGAAACTGTATGGGACTCAGCCTGGATGTCTCTGGTATAGAAACTGTATGGGACTCAGCCTGTATGTCTCTGGTATAGAAACTGTATATGACTCAGCCTGGATGTCTCTGGTATTAAACTGTATGGGACTCAGCCTGTGTGTCTTTGGTATTAAACTGTATGGGACTCAGCCTGTATGTCTCTGGTATAGAAACTGTATGGGACTCAGCCTGGATGTCTCTGGTATAGAAACTGTATGGGACTCAGCCTGGATGTCTCTGGTATAGAAACTGTATGGGACTCAGCCTGTATGTCTCTGGCATAAAACTGTATGGGACTCAGCCTGGATGTCTCTGGTATTAAACTGTATGGGACTCAGCCTGGATGTCTCTGGTATAGAAACTGTATGGGACTCAGCCTGTATGTCTCTGGTATAAAAAGTGTATGGGACTCAGCCTGGATGTCTCTGGTATAGAAACTGTATGGGACTCAGCCTGGATGTCTCTGGTATAGAAACTGTATGGGACTCAGCCTGGATGTCTCTGGTATAGAAACTGTATGGAACTCAGCCTGGATGTCTCTGGTATAGAAACTGTATGGGACTCAGCCTGTATGTCTCTGGTATAGAAACTGTATGGGACTCAGCCTGGATGTCTCTGGTATAGAAACAGTATGGGACTCAGCCTGGATGTCTCTGGTATAGAAACTGTATGGGACTCAGCCTGGATGTCTCTGGTATAGAAACTGTATGGGACTCAGCCTGTATGTCTCTGGTATAGAAACTGTATGGGACTCAGCCTGGATGTCTCTGGTATAGAAACTGTATGGGACTCAGCCTGTATGTCTCTGGTATAGAAACTGTATATGACTCAGCCTGGATGTCTCTGGTATTAAACTGTATGGGACTCAGCCTGGATGTCTCTGGTATTGAAACTGTATGGGACTCAGCCTGTATGTCTCTGGTATAGAAACTGTATGGGACTCAGCCTGGATGTCTCTGGTATAGAAACTGTATGGGACTCAGCCTGGATGTCTCTGGTATAGAAACTGTATGGGACTCAGCCTGGATGTCTCTGGTATAGAAACTGTATGGGACTCAGCCTGTATGTCTCTGGTATAAAACTGTATGGGACTCAGCCTGGATGTCTCTGGTATTAAACTGTATGGGACTCAGCCTGGATGTCTCTGGTATTGAAACTGTATGGGACTCAGCCTGTATGTCTCTGGTATAGAAACTGTATGGGACTCAGCCTGGATGTCTCTGGTATAGAAACTGTATGGGACTCAGCCTGGATGTCTCTGGTATAGAAACTGTATGGGACTCAGCCTGGATGTCTCTGGTATAGAAACTGTATGGGACTCAGCCTGGATGTCTCTGGTATAGAGACTGTATGGGACTCAGCCTGTATGTCTCTGGTATAAAAAGTGTATGGGACTCAGCCTGGATGTCTCTGGTATAGAAACTGTATGGGACTCAGCCTGGATGTCTCTGGTATAGAAACTGTATGGGACTCAGCCTGGATGTCTCTGGTATAGAAACTGTATGGGACTCAGCCTGGATGTCTCTGGTATAGAAACTGTATGGGACTCAGCCTGTATGTCTCTGGTATAAAAAGTGTATGGGACTCAGCCTGGATGTCTCTGGTATAGAAACTGTATGGGACTCAGCCTGGATGTCTCTGGTATAGAAACTGTATGGGACTCAGCCTGGATGTCTCTGGTATAGAAACTGTATGGAACTCAGCCTGGATGTCTCTGGTATAGAAACTGTATGGGACTCAGCCTGTATGTCTCTGGTATAGAAACTGTATGGGACTCAGCCTGGATGTCTCTGGTATAGAAACAGTATGGGACTCAGCCTGGATGTCTCTGGTATAGAAACTGTATGGGACTCAGCCTGGATGTCTCTGGTATAGAAACTGTATGGGACTCAGCCTGTATGTCTCTGGTATAGAAACTGTATGGGACTCAGCCTGGATGTCTCTGGTATAGAAACTGTATGGGACTCAGCCTGTATGTCTCTGGTATAGAAACTGTATATGACTCAGCCTGGATGTCTCTGGTATTAAACTGTATGGGACTCAGCCTGGATGTCTCTGGTATTGAAACTGTATGGGACTCAGCCTGTATGTCTCTGGTATAGAAACTGTATGGGACTCAGCCTGGATGTCTCTGGTATAGAAACTGTATGGGACTCAGCCTGGATGTCTCTGGTATAGAAACTGTATGGGACTCAGCCTGGATGTCTCTGGTATAGAAACTGTATGGGACTCAGCCTGTATGTCTCTGGTATAAAACTGTATGGGACTCAGCCTGGATGTCTCTGGTATTAAACTGTATGGGACTCAGCCTGGATGTCTCTGGTATTGAAACTGTATGGGACTCAGCCTGTATGTCTCTGGTATAGAAACTGTATGGGACTCAGCCTGGATGTCTCTGGTATAGAAACTGTATGGGACTCAGCCTGGATGTCTCTGGTATAGAAACTGTATGGGACTCAGCCTGGATGTCTCTGGTATAGAAACTGTATGGGACTCAGCCTGGATGTCTCTGGTATAGAGACTGTATGGGACTCAGCCTGTATGTCTCTGGTATAAAAAGTGTATGGGACTCAGCCTGGATGTCTCTGGTATAGAAACTGTATGGGACTCAGCCTGGATGTCTCTGGTATAGAAACTGTATGGGACTCAGCCTGGATGTCTCTGGTATAGAAACTGTATGGAACTCAGCCTGGATGTCTCTGGTATAGAAACTGTATGGGACTCAGCCTGTATGTCTCTGGTATAGAAACTGTATGGGACTCAGCCTGGATGTCTCTGGTATAGAAACAGTATGGGACTCAGCCTGGATGTCTCTGGTATAGAAACTGTATGGGACTCAGCCTGGATGTCTCTGGTATAGAAACTGTATGGGACTCAGCCTGTATGTCTCTGGTATAGAAACTGTATGGGACTCAGCCTGGATGTCTCTGGTATAGAAACTGTATGGGACTCAGCCTGTATGTCTCTGGTATAGAAACTGTATATGACTCAGCCTGGATGTCTCTGGTATTAAACTGTATGGGACTCAGCCTGTGTGTCTCTGGTATTAAACTGTATGGGACTCAGCCTGTATGTCTCTGGTATAGAAACTGTATGGGACTCAGCCTGTATGTCTCTGGTATAGAAACTGTATGGGACTCAGCCTGTATGTCTCTGGTATTGAACTGTATGGGACTCCGCCTGGATGTCTCTGGTATTAAACTGTATGGGACTCAGCCATTATGTCTCTGGTATTAAACTGTATGGGACTCAGCCTGTATGTCTCTGGTATAGAAACTGTATGGGACTCAGCCTGGATGTCTCTGTTATAGAAACTGTATGGGACTCAGCCTGTATGTCTCTGGTATAGAAACTGTATGGGACTCAGCCTGGATGTCTCTGGTATTAAACTGTATGGGACTCAGCCTGGATGTCTCTGGTATAGAAACTGTATGGGACTCAGCCTGTATGTCTCTGGTATAGAAACTGTATGGGACTCAGCCTGGATGTCTCTGGTATAGAAACAGTATGGGACTCAGCCTGGATGTCTCTGGTATAGAAACTGTATGGGACTCAGCCTGGATGTCTCTGGTATAGAAACTGTATGGGACTCAGCCTGTATGTCTCTGGTATAGAAACTGTATGGGACTCAGCCTGGATGTCTCTGGTATTAAACTGTATGGGACTCAGCCTGGATGTCTCTGGTATAGAAACTGTATGGGACTCAGCCTGTATGTCTCTGGTATAGAAACTGTATGGGACTCAGCCTGGATGTCTCTGGTATAGAAACTGTATGGGACTCAGCCTGGATGTCTCTGGTATAGAAACTGTATGGGACTCAGCCTGGATGTCTCTGGTATAGAGACTGTATGGGACTCAGCCTGTATGTCTCTGGTATAAAAAGTGTATGGGACTCAGCCTGGATGTCTCTGGTATAGAAACTGTATGGGACTCAGCCTGGATGTCTCTGGTATAGAAACTGTATGGGACTCAGCCTGGATGTCTCTGGTATAGAAACTGTATGGAACTCAGCCTGGATGTCTCTGGTATAGAAACTGTATGGGACTCAGCCTGTATGTCTCTGGTATAGAAACTGTATGGGACTCAGCCTGGATGTCTCTGGTATAGAAACAGTATGGGACTCAGCCTGGATGTCTCTGGTATAGAAACTGTGTGGGACTCAGCCTGGATGTCTCTGGAATAGAAACTGTATGGGACTCAGCCTGTATGTCTCTGGTATAGAAACTGTATGGGACTCAGCCTGGATGTCTCTGGTATAGAAACTGTATGGGACTCAGCCTGTATGTCTCTGGTATAGAAACTGTATATGACTCAGCCTGGATGTCTCTGGTATTAAACTGTATGGGACTCAGCCTGTGTGTCTCTGGTATTAAACTGTATGGGACTCAGCCTGTATGTCTCTGGTATAGAAACTGTATGGGACTCAGCCTGTATGTCTCTGGTATAGAAACTGTATGGGACTCAGCCTGTATGTCTCTGGTATTGAACTGTATGGGACTCCGCCTGGATGTCTCTGGTATTAAACTGTATGGGACTCAGCCATTATGTCTCTGGTATTAAACTGTATGGGACTCAGCCTGTATGTCTCTGGTATTAAACTGTATGGGACTCAGCCTGTATGTCTCTGGTATAGAAACTGTATGGGACTCAGCCTGTATGTCTCTGGTATAGAAACTGTATGGGACTCAGCCTGTATGTCTCTGGTATTGAACTGTATGGGACTCCGCCTGGATGTCTCTGGTATTAAACTGTATGGGACTCAGCCATTATGTCTCTGGTATTAAACTGTATGGGACTCAGCCTGTATGTCTCTGGTATAGAAACTGTATGGGACTCAGCCTGGATGTCTCTGGTATAGAAACTGTATGGGACTCAGCCTGTATGTCTCTGGTATAGAAAATGTATGGGACTCAGCCTGGATGTCTCTGGTATTAAACTGTATGGGACTCAGCCTGGATGTCTCTGCTATTAAACTGTATGGGACTCAGCCTGGATGTCTCTGGTATAGAAACTGTATGGAACTCAGCCTGGATGTCTCTGGTATAGAAACTGTATGGGACTCAGCCTGTATGTCTCTGGTATAGAAACTGTATGGGACTCAGCCTGTATGTCTCTGGTATAGAAACTGTATGGGACTCAGCCTGTATGTCTCTGGTATAGAAACTGTATGGGACTCAGCCTGTATGTCTCTGGTATTGAACTGTATGGGACTCCGCCTGGATGTCTCTGGTATTAAACTGTATGGGACTCAGCCATTATGTCTCTGGTATTAAACTGTATGGGACTCAGCCTGGATGTCTCTGGTATAGAAACTGTATGGGACTCAGCCTGTATGTCTCTGGTATTAAACTGTATGGGACTCAGCCTGGATGTCTCTGGTATAGAAACTGTATGGGACTCAGCCTGGATGTCTCTGGTATAGAAACTGTATGGGACTCAGCCTGTATGTCTCTGGTATAGAAACTGTATGGGACTCAGCCTGGATGTCTCTGGTATTAAACTGTATGGGACTCAGCCTGGATGTCTCTGGTATTGAAACTGTATGGGACTCAGCCTGTATGTCTCTGGTATAGAAACTGTATGGGACTCAGCCTGGATGTCTCTGGTATAGAAACTGTATGGGACTCAGCCTGGATGTCTCTGGTATAGAAACTGTATGGGACTCAGCCTGGATGTCTCTGGTATAGAAACTGTATGGGACTCAGCCTGGATGTCTCTGGTATAGAAACTGTATGGGACTCAGCCTGTATGTCTCTGGTATAGAAACTGTATATGACTCAGCCTGGATGTCTCTGGTATTAAACTGTATGGGACTCAGCCTGTATGTCTCTGGTATAGAAACTGTATGGGACTCAGCCTGTATGTCTCTGGTATAGAAACTGTATGTGACTCAGCCTGTATGTCTCTGGTATTGAACTGTATGGGACTCCGCCTGGATGTCTCTGGTATTAAACTGTATGGGACTCAGCCATTATGTCTCTGGTATTAAACTGTATGGGACTCAGCCTGTATGTCTCTGGTATAGAAACTGTATGGGACTCAGCCTGGATGTCTCTGGTATAGAAACTGTATGGGACTCAGCCTGTATGTCTCTGGTATAGAAAATGTATGGGACTCAGCCTGTATGTCTCTGGTATTAAACTGTATGGGACTCAGCCTGGATGTCTCTGCTATTAAACTGTATGGGACTCAGCCTGGATGTCTCTGGTATTAAACTGTATGGGACTCAGCCTGGATGTCTCTGGTATAGAAACTGTATGGGACTCAGCCTGGATGTCTCTGGTATAGAAACTGTATGGGACTCAGCCTGGATGTCTCTGGTATAGAGACTGTATGGGACTCAGCCTGTATGTCTCTGGTATAAAAAGTGTATGGGACTCAGCCTGGATGTCTCTGGTATAGAAATTGTATGGGACTCAGCCTGGATGTCTCTGGTATAGAAACTGTATGGGACTCAGCCTGGATGTCTCTGGTATAGAAACTGTATGGAACTCAGCCTGGATGTCTCTGGTATAGAAACTGTATGGGACTCAGCCTGTATGTCTCTGGTATAGAAACTGTATGGGACTCAGCCTGGATGTCTCTGGTATAGAAACAGTATGGGACTCAGCCTGGATGTCTCTGGTATAGAAACTGTATGGGACTCAGCCTGGATGTCTCTGGTATAGAAACTGTATGGGACTCAGCCTGTATGTCTCTGGTATAGAAACTGTATGGGACTCAGCCTGTATGTCTCTGGTATTGAACTGTATGGGACTCCGCCTGGATGTCTCTGGTATTAAACTGTATGGGACTCAGCCATTATGTCTCTGGTATAAAAAGTGTATGGGACTCAGCCTGGATGTCTCTGGTATAGAAACTGTATGGGACTCAGCCTGTATGTCTCTGGTATTAAACTGTATGGGACTCAGCCTGGATGTCTCTGGTATAGAAACTGTATGGGACTCAGCCTGGATGTCTCTGGTATAGAAACTGTATGGGACTCAGCCTGTATGTCTCTGGTATTAAACTGTATGGGACTCAGCCTGGATGTCTCTGGTATAGAAACTGTATGGGACTCAGCCTGGATGTCTCTGGTATAGAAACTGTATGGGACTCAGCCTGTATGTCTCTGGTATAGAAACTGTATGGGACTCAGCCTGGATGTCTCTGGTATTAAACTGTATGGGACTCAGCCTGGATGTCTCTGGTATTGAAACTGTATGGGACTCAGCCTGTATGTCTCTGGTATAGAAACTGTATGGGACTCAGCCTGGATGTCTCTGGTATAGAAACTGTATGGGACTCAGCCTGGATGTCTCTGGTATAGAAACTGTATGGGACTCAGCCTGGATGTCTCTGGTATAGAAACTGTATGGGACTCAGCCTGGATGTCTCTGGTATAGAAACTGTATGGGACTCAGCCTGTATGTCTCTGGTATAGAAACTGTATATGACTCAGCCTGGATGTCTCTGGTATTAAACTGTATGGGACTCAGCCTGTATGTCTCTGGTATAGAAACTGTATGGGACTCAGCCTGTATGTCTCTGGTATAGAAACTGTATGTGACTCAGCCTGTATGTCTCTGGTATTGAACTGTATGGGACTCCGCCTGGATGTCTCTGGTATTAAACTGTATGGGACTCAGCCATTATGTCTCTGGTATTAAACTGTATGGGACTCAGCCTGTATGTCTCTGGTATAGAAACTGTATGGGACTCAGCCTGGATGTCTCTGGTATAGAAACTGTATGGGACTCAGCCTGTATGTCTCTGGTATAGAAAATGTATGGGACTCAGCCTGTATGTCTCTGGTATTAAACTGTATGGGACTCAGCCTGGATGTCTCTGCTATTAAACTGTATGGGACTCAGCCTGGATGTCTCTGGTATTAAACTGTATGGGACTCAGCCTGGATGTCTCTGGTATAGAAACTGTATGGGACTCAGCCTGGATGTCTCTGGTATAGAAACTGTATGGGACTCAGCCTGGATGTCTCTGGTATAGAGACTGTATGGGACTCAGCCTGTATGTCTCTGGTATAAAAAGTGTATGGGACTCAGCCTGGATGTCTCTGGTATAGAAATTGTATGGGACTCAGCCTGGATGTCTCTGGTATAGAAACTGTATGGGACTCAGCCTGGATGTCTCTGGTATAGAAACTGTATGGAACTCAGCCTGGATGTCTCTGGTATAGAAACTGTATGGGACTCAGCCTGTATGTCTCTGGTATAGAAACTGTATGGGACTCAGCCTGGATGTCTCTGGTATAGAAACAGTATGGGACTCAGCCTGGATGTCTCTGGTATAGAAACTGTATGGGACTCAGCCTGGATGTCTCTGGTATAGAAACTGTATGGGACTCAGCCTGTATGTCTCTGGTATAGAAACTGTATGGGACTCAGCCTGTATGTCTCTGGTATTGAACTGTATGGGACTCCGCCTGGATGTCTCTGGTATTAAACTGTATGGGACTCAGCCATTATGTCTCTGGTATAAAAAGTGTATGGGACTCAGCCTGGATGTCTCTGGTATAGAAACTGTATGGGACTCAGCCTGTATGTCTCTGGTATTAAACTGTATGGGACTCAGCCTGGATGTCTCTGGTATAGAAACTGTATGGGACTCAGCCTGGATGTCTCTGGTATAGAAACTGTATGGGACTCAGCCTGTATGTCTCTGGTATAGAAACTGTATGGGACTCAGCCTGGATGTCTCTGGTATTAAACTGTATGGGACTCAGCCTGTATCTCTCAGGTATAGAAACTGTATGTGACTCAACCTGTATGTCTCTGGTATAGAAACTGTATGGGACTCAGCCTGGATGTCTCTGGTATTAAACTGTATGGGACTCAGCCTGTATCTCTCATGTATAGAAACTGTATGGGACTCAGCCTGTATGTCTCTGGTATTAAACTGTATGGGACTCAGCCTGGATGTCTCTGGTATTAAACTGTATGGGACTCAGCCATTATGTCTCTGGTATTAAACTGTATGGGACTCAGCCTGTATGTCTCTGGTATAGAAACTGTATGGGACTCAGCCTGGATGTCTCTGTTATAGAAACTGTATGGGACTCAGCCTGTATGTCTCTGGTATAGAAACTGTATGGGACTCAGCCTGGATGTCTCTGGTATTAAACTGTATGGGACTCAGCCTGGATGTCTCTGGTATAGAAACTGTATGGGACTCAGCCTGTATGTCTCTGGTATAGAAACTGTATGGGACTCAGCCTGGATGTCTCTGGTATAGAAACAGTATGGGACTCAGCCTGGATGTCTCTGGTATAGAAACTGTATGGGACTCAGCCTGGATGTCTCTGGTATAGAAACTGTATGGGACTCAGCCTGGATGTCTCTGGTATAGAAACTGTATGGGACTCAGCCTGGATGTGTCTGGTATAGAAACTGTATGGGACTCAGCCTGTATGTCTCTGGTATAGAAACTGTATATGACTCAGCCTGGATGTCTCTGGTATTAAACTGTATGGGACTCAGCCTGTGTGTCTCTGGTATTAAACTGTATGGGACTCAGCCTGTATGTCTCTGGTATAGAAACTGTATGGGACTCAGCCTGGATGTCTCTGGTATAGAAACTGTATGGGACTCAGCCTGGATGTCTCTGGTATAGAAACTGTATGGGACTCAGCCTGTATGTCTCTGGTATAGAAACTGTATGGGACTCAGCCTGTATGTCTCTGGTATTGAACTGTATGGGACTCCGCCTGGATGTCTCTGGTATTAAACTGTATGGGACTCAGCCATTATGTCTCTGGTATTAAACTGTATGGGACTCAGCCTGTATGTCTCTGGTATAGAAACTCTATGGGACTCAGCCTGGATGTCTCTGGTATAGAAACTGTATGGGACTCAGCCTGGATGTCTCTGGTATAGAAACTGTATGGGACTCAGCCTGGATGTCTCTGGTATAGAAACTGTATGGGACTCAGCCTGGATGTCTGTGGTATAGAGACTGTATGGGACTCAGCCTGTATGTCTCTGGTATAAAAAGTGTATGGGACTCAGCCTGGATGTCTCTGGTATAGAAACTGTATGGGACTCAGCCTGTATGTCTCTGGTATTAAACTGTATGGGACTCAGCCTGGATGTCTCTGGTATAGAAACTGTATGGGACTCAGCCTGGATGTCTCTGGTATAGAAACTGTATGGGACTCAGCCTGGATGTCTCTGGTATTAAACTGTATGGGACTCAGCCTGTATCTCTCAGGTATAGAAACTGTATGGGACTCAGCCTGTATGTCTCTGGTATAGAAACTGTATGGGACTCAGCCTGGATGTCTCTGGTATTAAACTGTATGGGACTCAGCCTGTATCTCTCATGTATAGAAACTGTATGGGACTCAGCCTGTATGTCTCTGGTATTAAACTGTATGGGAGTCAGCCTGGATGTCTCTGGTATTAAACTGTATGGGACTCAGCCATTATGTCTCTGGTATTAAACTGTATGGGACTCAGCCTGTATGTCTCTGGTATAGAAACTGTATGGGACTCAGCCTGGATGTCTCTGGTATAGAAACAGTATGGGACTCAGCCTGGATGTCTCTGGTATAGAAACTGTATGGGACTCAGCCTGGATGTCTCTGGTATAGAAACTGTATGGGACTCAGCCTGGATGTCTCTGGTATAGAAACTGTATGGGACTCAGCCTGGATGTCTCTGGTATAGAAACTGTATGGGACTCAGCCTGTATGTCTCTGGTATAGAAACTGTATATGACTCAGCCTGGATGTCTCTGGTATTAAACTGTATGGGACTCAGCCTGTGTGTCTCTGGTATTAAACTGTATGGGACTCAGCCTGTATGTCTCTGGTATAGAAACTGTATGGGACTCAGCCTGGATGTCTCTGGTATAGAAACTGTATGGGACTCAGCCTGGATGTCTCTGGTATAGAAACTGTATGGGACTCAGCCTGTATGTCTCTGGTATAAAACTGTATGGGACTCAGCCTGGATGTCTCTGGTATTAAACTGTATGGGACTCAGCCTGGATGTCTCTGGTATAGAAACTGTATGGGACTCAGCCTGTATGTCTCTGGTATAGAAACTGTATGCGACTCAGCCTGGATGTCTCTGGTATAGAAACTGTATGGGACTCTGCCTGGATGTCTCTGGTATAGAAACTGTATGGGACTCAGCCTGGATGTCTGTGGTATAGAAACTGTATGGGACTCAGCCTGGATGTCTCTGGTATAGAAACTGTATGGGACTCAGCCTGTATGTCTCTGGTATAGAAACTGTATATGACTCAGCCTGGATGTCTCTGGTATTAAACTGTATGGGACTCAGCCTGTGTGTCTCTGGTATTAAACTGTATGGGACTCAGCCTGTATGTCTCTGGTATAGAAACTGTATGGGACTCAGCCTGGATGTCTCTGGTATAGAAACTGTATGGGACTCAGCCTGGATGTCTCTGGTATAGAAACTGTATGGGACTCAGCCTGTATGTCTCTGGTATAAAACTGTATGGGACTCAGCCTGGATGTCTCTGGTATTAAACTGTATGGGACTCAGCCTGGATGTCTCTGGTATAGAAACTGTATGGGACTCAGCCTGTATGTCTCTGGTATAGAAACTGTATGCGACTCAGCCTGGATGTCTCTGGTATAGAAACTGTATGGGACTCAGCCTGGATGTCTCTGGTATAGAAACTGTATGGGACTCAGCCTGGATGTCTCTGGTATAGAGACTGTATGGGACTCAGCCTGTATGTCTCTGGTATAAAAAGTGTATGGGACTCAGCCTGGATGTCTCTGGTATAGAAACTGTATGGGACTCAGCCTGGATGTCTCTGGTATAGAAACTGTATGGGACTCAGCCTGGATGTCTCTGGTATAGAAACTGTATGGGACTCAGCCTGTATGTCTCTGGTATAGAAACTGTATGGGACTCAGCCTGGATGTCTCTGGTATTAAACTGTATGGGACTCAGCCTGTATCTCTCAGGTATAGAAACTGTATGGGACTCAGCCTGTATGTCTCTGGTATAGAAACTGTATGGGACTCAGCCTGGATGTCTCTGGTATTAAACTGTATGGGACTCAGCCTGTATCTCTCAGGTATAGAAACTGTATGGGACTCAGCCTGTATGTCTCTGGTATTAAACTGTATGGGACTCAGCCTGGATGTCTCTGGTATAAAACTGTATGGGACTCAGCCTGTATGTCTCTGGTATAGAAACTGTATGGGACTCAGCCTGGATGTCTCTGGTATAGAAACTGTATGGGACTCAGCCTGTATGTCTCTGGTATTAAACTGTATGGGACTCAGCCTGGATGTCTCTGGTATTAAACTGTATGGGACTCAGCCATTATGTCTCTGGTATTAAACTGTATGGGACTCAGCCTGTATGTCTCTGGTATAGAAACTGTATGGGACTCAGCCTGGATGTCTCTGTTATAGAAACTGTATGGGACTCAGCCTGTATGTCTCTGGTATAGAAACTGTATGGGACTCAGCCTGGATGTCTCTGGTATAGAAACAGTATGGGACTCAGCCTGGATGTCTCTGGTATAGAAACTGTATGGGACTCAGCCTGGATGTCTCTGGTATAGAAACTGTATTTGACTCAGCCTGGATGTCTCTGGTATAGAAACTGTATGGGACTCAGCCTGGATGTCTCTGGTATAGAAACTGTATGGGACTCAGCCTGTATGTCTCTGGTATAGAAACTGTATATGACTCAGCCTGGATGTCTCTGGTATTAAACTGTATGGGACTCAGCCTGTGTGTCTCTGGTATTAAACTGTATGGGACTCAGCCTGTATGTCTCTGGTATAGAAACTGTATGGGACTCAGCCTGGATGTCTCTGGTATAGAAACTGTATGGGACTCAGCCTGGATGTCTCTGGTATAGAAACTGTATGGGACTCAGCCTGTATGTCTCTGGTATAAAACTGTATGGGACTCAGCCTGGATGTCTCTGGTATTAAACTGTATGGGACTCAGCCTGGATGTCTCTGGTATAGAAACTGTATGGGACTCAGCCTGTATGTCTCTGGTATAGAAACTGTATGCGACTCAGCCTGGATGTCTCTGGTATAGAAACTGTATGGGACTCAGCCTGGATGTCTCTGGTATAGAAACTGTATGGGACTCAGCCTGTATGTCTCTGGTATAAAACTGTATGGGACTCAGCCTGGATGTCTCTGGTATTAAACTGTATGGGACTCAGCCTGGATGTCTCTGGTATAGAAACTGTATGGGACTCAGCCTGGATGTCTCTGGTATAGAAACTGTATGGGACTCAGCCTGGATGTCTCTGGTATAGAAACTGTATGGGACTCAGCCTGGATGTCTCTGGTATAGAAACTGTATGGGACTCAGCCTGGATGTCTCTGGTATAGAGACTGTATGGGACTCAGCCTGTATGTCTCTGGTATAAAAAGTGTATGGGACTCAGCCTGGATGTCTCTGGTATAGAAACTGTATGGGACTCAGCCTGGATGTCTCTGGTATAGAAACTGTATGGGACTCAGCCTGGATGTCTCTGGTATAGAAACTGTATGGGACTCAGCCTGTATGTCTCTGGTATAGAAACTGTATGGGACTCAGCCTGGATGTCTCTGGTATTAAACTGTATGGGACTCAGCCTGTATCTCTCAGGTATAGAAACTGTATGGGACTCAGCCTGTATGTCTCTGGTATAGAAACTGTATGGGACTCAGCCTGGATGTCTCTGGTATTAAACTGTATGGGACTCAGCCTGTATCTCTCAGGTATAGAAACTGTATGGGACTCAGCCTGTATGTCTCTGGTATTAAACTGTATGGGACTCAGCCTGGATGTCTCTGGTATAAAACTGTATGGGACTCAGCCTGTATGTCTCTGGTATAGAAACTGTATGGGACTCAGCCTGGATGTCTCTGGTATAGAAACTGTATGGGACTCAGCCTGGATGTCTCTGGTATAGAAACAGTATGGGACTCAGCCTGGATGTCTCTGGTATAGAAACTGTATGGGACTCAGCCTGGATGTCTCTGGTATAGAAACTGTATGGGACTCAGCCTGGATGTCTCTGGTATAGAAACTGTATGGGACTCAGCCTGGATGTCTCTGGTATAGAAACTGTATGGGACTCAGCCTGTATGTCTCTGGTATAGAAACTGTATATGACTCAGCCTGGATGTCTCTGGTATTAAACTGTATGGGACTCAGCCTGTGTGTCTCTGGTATTAAACTGTATGGGACTCAGCCTGTATGTCTCTGGTATAGAAACTGTATGGGACTCAGCCTGGATGTCTCTGGTATAGAAACTGTATGGGACTCAGCCTGGATGTCTCTGGTATAGAAACTGTATGGGACTCAGCCTGTATGTCTCTGGTATAAAACTGTATGGGACTCAGCCTGGATGTCTCTGGTATTAAACTGTATGGGACTCAGCCTGGATGTCTCTGGTATAGAAACTGTATGGGACTCAGCCTGTATGTCTCTGGTATAGAAACTGTATGCGACTCAGCCTGGATGTCTCTGGTATAGAAACTGTATGGGACTCTGCCTGGATGTCTCTGGTATAGAAACTGTATGGGACTCAGCCTGGATGTCTGTGGTATAGAAACTGTATGGGACTCAGCCTGGATGTCTCTGGTATAGAAACTGTATGGGACTCAGCCTGTATGTCTCTGGTATAGAAACTGTATATGACTCAGCCTGGATGTCTCTGGTATTAAACTGTATGGGACTCAGCCTGTGTGTCTCTGGTATTAAACTGTATGGGACTCAGCCTGTATGTCTCTGGTATAGAAACTGTATGGGACTCAGCCTGGATGTCTCTGGTATAGAAACTGTATGGGACTCAGCCTGGATGTCTCTGGTATAGAAACTGTATGGGACTCAGCCTGTATGTCTCTGGTATAAAACTGTATGGGACTCAGCCTGGATGTCTCTGGTATTAAACTGTATGGGACTCAGCCTGGATGTCTCTGGTATAGAAACTGTATGGGACTCAGCCTGTATGTCTCTGGTATAGAAACTGTATGCGACTCAGCCTGGATGTCTCTGGTATAGAAACTGTATGGGACTCAGCCTGGATGTCTCTGGTATAGAAACTGTATGGGACTCAGCCTGGATGTCTCTGGTATAGAGACTGTATGGGACTCAGCCTGTATGTCTCTGGTATAAAAAGTGTATGGGACTCAGCCTGGATGTCTCTGGTATAGAAACTGTATGGGACTCAGCCTGGATGTCTCTGGTATAGAAACTGTATGGGACTCAGCCTGGATGTCTCTGGTATAGAAACTGTATGGGACTCAGCCTGTATGTCTCTGGTATAGAAACTGTATGGGACTCAGCCTGGATGTCTCTGGTATTAAACTGTATGGGACTCAGCCTGTATCTCTCAGGTATAGAAACTGTATGGGACTCAGCCTGTATGTCTCTGGTATAGAAACTGTATGGGACTCAGCCTGGATGTCTCTGGTATTAAACTGTATGGGACTCAGCCTGTATCTCTCAGGTATAGAAACTGTATGGGACTCAGCCTGTATGTCTCTGGTATTAAACTGTATGGGACTCAGCCTGGATGTCTCTGGTATAAAACTGTATGGGACTCAGCCTGTATGTCTCTGGTATAGAAACTGTATGGGACTCAGCCTGGATGTCTCTGGTATAGAAACTGTATGGGACTCAGCCTGTATGTCTCTGGTATTAAACTGTATGGGACTCAGCCTGGATGTCTCTGGTATTAAACTGTATGGGACTCAGCCATTATGTCTCTGGTATTAAACTGTATGGGACTCAGCCTGTATGTCTCTGGTATAGAAACTGTATGGGACTCAGCCTGGATGTCTCTGTTATAGAAACTGTATGGGACTCAGCCTGTATGTCTCTGGTATAGAAACTGTATGGGACTCAGCCTGGATGTCTCTGGTATAGAAACAGTATGGGACTCAGCCTGGATGTCTCTGGTATAGAAACTGTATGGGACTCAGCCTGGATGTCTCTGGTATAGAAACTGTATTTGACTCAGCCTGGATGTCTCTGGTATAGAAACTGTATGGGACTCAGCCTGGATGTCTCTGGTATAGAAACTGTATGGGACTCAGCCTGTATGTCTCTGGTATAGAAACTGTATATGACTCAGCCTGGATGTCTCTGGTATTAAACTGTATGGGACTCAGCCTGTGTGTCTCTGGTATTAAACTGTATGGGACTCAGCCTGTATGTCTCTGGTATAGAAACTGTATGGGACTCAGCCTGGATGTCTCTGGTATAGAAACTGTATGGGACTCAGCCTGGATGTCTCTGGTATAGAAACTGTATGGGACTCAGCCTGTATGTCTCTGGTATAAAACTGTATGGGACTCAGCCTGGATGTCTCTGGTATTAAACTGTATGGGACTCAGCCTGGATGTCTCTGGTATAGAAACTGTATGGGACTCAGCCTGTATGTCTCTGGTATAGAAACTGTATGCGACTCAGCCTGGATGTCTCTGGTATAGAAACTGTATGGGACTCAGCCTGGATGTCTCTGGTATAGAAACTGTATGGGACTCAGCCTGTATGTCTCTGGTATAGAAACTGTATGGGACTCAGCCTGGATGTCTCTGGTATTAAACTGTATGGGACTCAGCCTGTATCTCTCAGGTATAGAAACTGTATGGGACTCAGCCTGTATGTCTCTGGTATAGAAACTGTATGGGACTCAGCCTGGATGTCTCTGGTATTAAACTGTATGGGACTCAGCCTGTATCTCTCAGGTATAGAAACTGTATGGGACTCAGCCTGTATGTCTCTGGTATTAAACTGTATGGGACTCAGCCTGGATGTCTCTGGTATAAAACTGTATGGGACTCAGCCTGTATGTCTCTGGTATAGAAACTGTATGGGACTCAGCCTGGATGTCTCTGGTATAGAAACTGTATGGGACTCAGCCTGTATGTCTCTGGTATTAAACTGTATGGGACTCAGCCTGGATGTCTCTGGTATTAAACTGTATGGGACTCAGCCATTATGTCTCTGGTATTAAACTGTATGGGACTCAGCCTGTATGTCTCTGGTATAGAAACTGTATGGGACTCAGCCTGGATGTCTCTGTTATAGAAACTGTATGGGACTCAGCCTGTATGTCTCTGGTATAGAAACTGTATGGGACTCAGCCTGGATGTCTCTGGTATAGAAACAGTATGGGACTCAGCCTGGATGTCTCTGGTATAGAAACTGTATGGGAC
Organism: Salmo salar; assembly: GCF_905237065.1. Lineage (NCBI taxonomy): Eukaryota > Metazoa > Chordata > Actinopteri > Salmoniformes > Salmonidae > Salmo > Salmo salar. The sequence continues at coordinate 14,371 of NW_025547915.1, read as the reverse complement.
TCAGCCTGGATGTCTCTGGTATAGAAACTGTATTTGACTCAGCCTGGATGTCTCTGGTATAGAAACTGTATGGGACTCAGCCTGGATGTCTCTGGTATAGAAACTGTATGGGACTCAGCCTGTATGTCTCTGGTATAGAAACTGTATATGACTCAGCCTGGATGTCTCTGGTATTAAACTGTATGGGACTCAGCCTGTGTGTCTCTGGTATTAAACTGTATGGGACTCAGCCTGTATGTCTCTGGTATAGAAACTGTATGGGACTCAGCCTGGATGTCTCTGGTATAGAAACTGTATGGGACTCAGCCTGGATGTCTCTGGTATAGAAACTGTATGGGACTCAGCCTGTATGTCTCTGGTATAAAACTGTATGGGACTCAGCCTGGATGTCTCTGGTATTAAACTGTATGGGACTCAGCCTGGATGTCTCTGGTATAGAAACTGTATGGGACTCAGCCTGTATGTCTCTGGTATAGAAACTGTATGCGACTCAGCCTGGATGTCTCTGGTATAGAAACTGTATGGGACTCAGCCTGGATGTCTCTGGTATAGAAACTGTATGGGACTCAGCCTGTATGTCTCTGGTATAAAACTGTATGGGACTCAGCCTGGATGTCTCTGGTATTAAACTGTATGGGACTCAGCCTGGATGTCTCTGGTATAGAAACTGTATGGGACTCAGCCTGGATGTCTCTGGTATAGAAACTGTATGGGACTCAGCCTGGATGTCTCTGGTATAGAAACTGTATGGGACTCAGCCTGGATGTCTCTGGTATAGAAACTGTATGGGACTCAGCCTGGATGTCTCTGGTATAGAGACTGTATGGGACTCAGCCTGTATGTCTCTGGTATAAAAAGTGTATGGGACTCAGCCTGGATGTCTCTGGTATAGAAACTGTATGGGACTCAGCCTGGATGTCTCTGGTATAGAAACTGTATGGGACTCAGCCTGGATGTCTCTGGTATAGAAACTGTATGGGACTCAGCCTGTATGTCTCTGGTATAGAAACTGTATGGGACTCAGCCTGGATGTCTCTGGTATTAAACTGTATGGGACTCAGCCTGTATCTCTCAGGTATAGAAACTGTATGGGACTCAGCCTGTATGTCTCTGGTATAGAAACTGTATGGGACTCAGCCTGGATGTCTCTGGTATTAAACTGTATGGGACTCAGCCTGTATCTCTCAGGTATAGAAACTGTATGGGACTCAGCCTGTATGTCTCTGGTATTAAACTGTATGGGACTCAGCCTGGATGTCTCTGGTATAAAACTGTATGGGACTCAGCCTGTATGTCTCTGGTATAGAAACTGTATGGGACTCAGCCTGGATGTCTCTGGTATAGAAACTGTATGGGACTCAGCCTGGATGTCTCTGGTATAGAAACTGTATGCGACTCAGCCTGGATGTCTCTGGTATAGAAACTGTATGGGACTCAGCCTGGATGTCTCTGGTATAGAAACTGTATGGGACTCAGCCTGGATGTCTCTGGTATAGAAACTGTATGGGACTCAGCCTGGATGTCTCTGGTATAGAAACTGTATGGGACTCAGCCTGTATGTCTCTGGTATAGAAACTGTATATGACTCAGCCTGGATGTCTCTGGTATTAAACTGTATGGGACTCAGCCTGTGTGTCTCTGGTATTAAACTGTATGGGACTCAGCCTGTATGTCTCTGGTATAGAAACAGTATGGGACTCAGCCTGGATGTCTCTGGTATAGAAACTGTATGGGACTCAGCCTGGATGTCTCTGGTATAGAAACTGTATGGGACTCAGCCTGTATGTCTCTGGTATAAAACTGTATGGGACTCAGCCTGGATGTCTCTGGTATTAAACTGTATGGGACTCAGCCTGGATGTCTCTGGTATAGAAACTGTATGGGACTCAGCCTGTATGTCTCTGGTATAGAAACTGTATGCGACTCAGCCTGGATGTCTCTGGTATAGAAACTGTATGGGACTCAGCCTGGATGTCTCTGGTATAGAAACTGTATGGGACTCAGCCTGTATGTCTCTGGTATAAAACTGTATGGGACTCAGCCTGGATGTCTCTGGTATTAAACTGTATGGGACTCAGCCTGGATGTCTCTGGTATAGAAACTGTATGGGACTCAGCCTGGATGTCTCTGGTATAGAAACTGTATGGGACTCAGCCTGGATGTCTCTGGTATAGAAACTCTATGGGACTCAGCCTGGATGTCTCTGGTATAGAAACTGTATGGGACTCAGCCTGGATGTCTCTGGTATAGAGACTGTATGGGACTCAGCCTGTATGTCTCTGGTATAAAAAGTGTATGGGACTCAGCCTGGATGTCTCTGGTATAGAAACTGTATGGGACTCAGCCTGGATGTCTCTGGTATAGAAACTGTATGGGACTCAGCCTGGATGTCTCTGGTATAGAAACTGTATGGGACTCAGCCTGTATGTCTCTGGTATAGAAACTGTATGGGACTCAGCCTGGATGTCTCTGGTATTAAACTGTATGGGACTCAGCCTGTATCTCTCAGGTATAGAAACTGTATGGGACTCAGCCTGTATGTCTCTGGTATAGAAACTGTATGGGACTCAGCCTGGATGTCTCTGGTATTAAACTGTATGGGACTCAGCCTGTATCTCTCAGGTATAGAAACTGTATGGGACTCAGCCTGTATGTCTCTGGTATTAAACTGTATGGGACTCAGCCTGGATGTCTCTGGTATAAAACTGTATGGGACTCAGCCTGTATGTCTCTGGTATAGAAACTGTATGGGACTCAGCCTGGATGTCTCTGGTATAGAAACTGTATGGGACTCAGCCTGTATGTCTCTGGTATTAAACTGTATGGGACTCAGCCTGGATGTCTCTGGTATTAAACTGTATGGGACTCAGCCATTATGTCTCTGGTATTAAACTGTATGGGACTCAGCCTGTATGTCTCTGGTATAGAAACTGTATGGGACTCAGCCTGGATGTCTCTGTTATAGAAACTGTATGGGACTCAGCCTGTATGTCTCTGGTATAGAAACTGTATGGGACTCAGCCTGGATGTCTCTGGTATTAAACTGTATGGGACTCAGCCTGGATGTCTCTGGTATAGAAACTGTATGGGACTCAGCCTGTATGTCTCTGGTATAGAAACTGTATGGGACTCAGCCTGGATGTCTCTGGTATAGAAACAGTATGGGACTCAGCCTGGATGTCTCTGGTATAGAAACTGTATGGGACTCAGCCTGGATGTCTCTGGTATAGAAACTGTATTTGACTCAGCCTGGATGTCTCTGGTATAGAAACTGTATGGGACTCAGCCTGGATGTCTCTGGTATAGAAACTGTATGGGACTCAGCCTGTATGTCTCTGGTATAGAAACTGTATATGACTCAGCCTGGATGTCTCTGGTATTAAACTGTATGGGACTCAGCCTGTGTGTCTCTGGTATTAAACTGTATGGGACTCAGCCTGTATGTCTCTGGTATAGAAACTGTATGGGACTCAGCCTGGATGTCTCTGGTATAGAAACTGTATGGGACTCAGCCTGGATGTCTCTGGTATAGAAACTGTATGGGACTCAGCCTGTATGTCTCTGGTATAAAACTGTATGGGACTCAGCCTGGATGTCTCTGGTATAGAAACTGTATGGGACTCAGCCTGTATGTCTCTGGTATAGAAACTGTATGCGACTCAGCCTGGATGTCTCTGGTATAGAAACTGTATGGGACTCAGCCTGGATGTCTCTGGTATAGAAACTGTATGGGACTCAGCCTGTATGTCTCTGGTATAAAACTGTATGGGACTCAGCCTGGATGTCTCTGGTATTAAACTGTATGGGACTCAGCCTGGATGTCTCTGGTATAGAAACTGTATGGGACTCAGCCTGGATGTCTCTGGTATAGAAACTGTATGGGACTCAGCCTGGATGTCTCTGGTATAGAAACTCTATGGGACTCAGCCTGGATGTCTCTGGTATAGAAACTGTATGGGACTCAGCCTGGATGTCTCTGGTATAGAGACTGTATGGGACTCAGCCTGTATGTCTCTGGTATAAAAAGTGTATGGGACTCAGCCTAGATGTCTCTGGTATAGAAACTGTATGGGACTCAGCCTGGATGTCTCTGGTATAGAAACTGTATGGGACTCAGCCTGGATGTCTCTGGTATAGAAACTGTATGGGACTCAGCCTGTATGTCTCTGGTATAGAAACTGTATGGGACTCAGCCTGGATGTCTCTGGTATTAAACTGTATGGGACTCAGCCTGTATCTCTCAGGTATAGAAACTGTATGGGACTCAGCCTGTATGTCTCTGGTATAGAAACTGTATGGGACTCAGCCTGGATGTCTCTGGTATTAAACTGTATGGGACTCAGCCTGTATCTCTCAGGTATAGAAACTGTATGGGACTCAGCCTGTATGTCTCTGGTATTAAACTGTATGGGACTCAGCCTGTATGTCTCTGGTATAAAACTGTATGGGACTCAGCCTGGATGTCTCTGGTATTAAACTGTATGGGACTCAGCCTGGATGTCTCTGGTATAGAAACTGTATGGGACTCAGCCTGTATGTCTCTGGTATAGAAACTGTATGCGACTCAGCCTGGATGTCTCTGGTATAGAAACTGTATGGGACTCAGCCTGGATGTCTCTGGTATAGAAACTGTATGGGACTCAGCCTGTATGTCTCTGGTATAAAACTGTATGGGACTCAGCCTGGATGTCTCTGGTATTAAACTGTATGGGACTCAGCCTGGATGTCTCTGGTATAGAAACTGTATGGGACTCAGCCTGGATGTCTCTGGTATAGAAACTGTATGGGACTCAGCCTGGATGTCTCTGGTATAGAAACTCTATGGGACTCAGCCTGGATGTCTCTGGTATAGAAACTGTATGGGACTCAGCCTGGATGTCTCTGGTATAGAGACTGTATGGGACTCAGCCTGTATGTCTCTGGTATAAAAAGTGTATGGGACTCAGCCTGGATGTCTCTGGTATAGAAACTGTATGGGACTCAGCCTGGATGTCTCTGGTATAGAAACTGTATGGGACTCAGCCTGGATGTCTCTGGTATAGAAACTGTATGGGACTCAGCCTGTATGTCTCTGGTATAGAAACTGTATGGGACTCAGCCTGGATGTCTCTGGTATTAAACTGTATGGGACTCAGCCTGTATCTCTCAGGTATAGAAACTGTATGGGACTCAGCCTGTATGTCTCTGGTATAGAAACTGTATGGGACTCAGCCTGGATGTCTCTGGTATTAAACTGTATGGGACTCAGCCTGTATCTCTCAGGTATAGAAACTGTATGGGACTCAGCCTGTATGTCTCTGGTATTAAACTGTATGGGACTCAGCCTGGATGTCTCTGGTATAAAACTGTATGGGACTCAGCCTGTATGTCTCTGGTATAGAAACTGTATGGGACTCAGCCTGGATGTCTCTGGTATAGAAACTGTATGGGACTCAGCCTGTATGTCTCTGGTATTAAACTGTATGGGACTCAGCCTGGATGTCTCTGGTATTAAACTGTATGGGACTCAGCCATTATGTCTCTGGTATTAAACTGTATGGGACTCAGCCTGTATGTCTCTGGTATAGAAACTGTATGGGACTCAGCCTGGATGTCTCTGTTATAGAAACTGTATGGGACTCAGCCTGTATGTCTCTGGTATAGAAACTGTATGGGACTCAGCCTGGATGTCTCTGGTATTAAACTGTATGGGACTCAGCCTGGATGTCTCTGGTATAGAAACTGTATGGGACTCAGCCTGTATGTCTCTGGTATAGAAACTGTATGGGACTCAGCCTGGATGTCTCTGGTATAGAAACAGTATGGGACTCAGCCTGGATGTCTCTGGTATAGAAACTGTATGGGACTCAGCCTGGATGTCTCTGGTATAGAAACTGTATTTGACTCAGCCTGGATGTCTCTGGTATAGAAACTGTATGGGACTCAGCCTGGATGTCTCTGGTATAGAAACTGTATGGGACTCAGCCTGTATGTCTCTGGTATAGAAACTGTATATGACTCAGCCTGGATGTCTCTGGTATTAAACTGTATGGGACTCAGCCTGTGTGTCTCTGGTATTAAACTGTATGGGACTCAGCCTGTATGTCTCTGGTATAGAAACTGTATGGGACTCAGCCTGGATGTCTCTGGTATAGAAACTGTATGGGACTCAGCCTGGATGTCTCTGGTATAGAAACTGTATGGGACTCAGCCTGTATGTCTCTGGTATAAAACTGTATGGGACTCAGCCTGGATGTCTCTGGTATTAAACTGTATGGGACTCAGCCTGGATGTCTCTGGTATAGAAACTGTATGGGACTCAGCCTGTATGTCTCTGGTATAGAAACTGTATGCGACTCAGCCTGGATGTCTCTGGTATAGAAACTGTATGGGACTCAGCCTGGATGTCTCTGGTATAGAAACTGTATGGGACTCAGCCTGTATGTCTCTGGTATAAAACTGTATGGGACTCAGCCTGGATGTCTCTGGTATTAAACTGTATGGGACTCAGCCTGGATGTCTCTGGTATAGAAACTGTATGGGACTCAGCCTGGATGTCTCTGGTATAGAAACTGTATGGGACTCAGCCTGGATGTCTCTGGTATAGAAACTGTATGGGACTCAGCCTGGATGTCTCTGGTATAGAAACTGTATGGGACTCAGCCTGGATGTCTCTGGTATAGAGACTGTATGGGACTCAGCCTGTATGTCTCTGGTATAAAAAGTGTATGGGACTCAGCCTGGATGTCTCTGGTATAGAAACTGTATGGGACTCAGCCTGGATGTCTCTGGTATAGAAACTGTATGGGACTCAGCCTGGATGTCTCTGGTATAGAAACTGTATGGGACTCAGCCTGTATGTCTCTGGTATAGAAACTGTATGGGACTCAGCCTGGATGTCTCTGGTATTAAACTGTATGGGACTCAGCCTGTATCTCTCAGGTATAGAAACTGTATGGGACTCAGCCTGTATGTCTCTGGTATAGAAACTGTATGGGACTCAGCCTGGATGTCTCTGGTATTAAACTGTATGGGACTCAGCCTGTATCTCTCAGGTATAGAAACTGTATGGGACTCAGCCTGTATGTCTCTGGTATAGAAACTGTATGGGACTCAGCCTGGATGTCTCTGGTATTAAACTGTATGGGACTCAGCCTGGATGTCTCTGGTATAGAAACTGTATGGGACTCAGCCTGTATGTCTCTGGTATAGAAACTGTATGGGACTCAGCCTGGATGTCTCTGGTATAGAAACAGTATGGGACTCAGCCTGGATGTCTCTGGTATAGAAACTGTATGGGACTCAGCCTGGATGTCTCTGGTATAGAAACTGTATGGGACTCAGCCTGGATGTCTCTGGTATAGAAACTGTATGGGACTCAGCCTGGATGTCTCTGGTATAGAAACTGTATGGGACTCAGCCTGTATGTCTCTGGTATAGAAACTGTATATGACTCAGCCTGGATGTCTCTGGTATTAAACTGTATGGGACTCAGCCTGTGTGTCTCTGGTATTAAACTGTATGGGACTCAGCCTGTATGTCTCTGGTATAGAAACTGTATGGGACTCAGCCTGGATGTCTCTGGTATAGAAACTGTATGGGACTCAGCCTGGATGTCTCTGGTATAGAAACTGTATGGGACTCAGCCTGTATGTCTCTGGTATAAAACTGTATGGGACTCAGCCTGTATGTCTCTGGTATAGAAACTGTATGCGACTCAGCCTGGATGTCTCTGGTATAGAAACTGTATGGGACTGAGCCTGGATGTCTCTGGTATAGAAACTGTATGGGACTCAGCCTGTATGTCTCTGGTATAAAACTGTATGGGACTCAGCCTGGATGTCTCTGGTATTAAACTGTATGGGACTCAGCCTGGATGTCTGTGGTATAGAAACTGTATGGGACTCAGCCTGTATGTCTCTGGTATAGAAACTGTATGGGACTCAGCCTGGATGACTCTGGTATAGAAACTGTATGGGACTCAGCCTGGATGTCTCTGGTATAGAAACTGTATGGGACTCAGCCTGGATGTCTCTGGTATAGAAACTGTATGGGACTCAGCATGGATGTCTCTGGTATTAAACTGTATGGGACTCAGCCTGTATGTCTCTGGTATAAAAAAGTGTATGGGACTCAGCCTGGATGTCTCTGGTATAGAAACTGTATGGGACTCAGCCTGGATGTCTCTGGTATAGAAACTGTATGGGACTCAGCCTGGATGTCTCTGGTATAGAAACTGTATGGGACTCAGCCTGTATGTCTCTGGTATAGAAACTGTATGGGACTCAGCCTGGATGTCTCTGGTATTAAACTGTATGGGACTCAGCCTGTATCTCTCAGGTATAGAAACTGTATGGGACTCAGCCTGTATGTCTCTGGTATAGAAACTGTATGGGACTCAGCCTGGATGTCTCTGGTATTAAACTGTATGGGACTCAGCCTGTATCTCTCAGGTATAGAAACTGTATGGGACTCAGCCTGTATGTCTCTGGTATTAAACTGTATGGGACTCAGCCTGGATGTCTCTGGTATAAAACTGTATGGGACTCAGCCTGTATGTCTCTGGTATAGAAACTGTATGGGACTCAGCCTGGATGTCTCTGGTATAGAAACTGTATGGGACTCAGCCTGGATGTCTCAGGTATAGAAACTGTATGGGACTCAGCCTGTATGTCTCTGGCATAGAAACTGTATGGGACTCAGCCTGGATGTCTCTGGTATAGAAACTGTATGGGACTCAGCCTGGATGTCTCTGGTATTAAACTGTATGGGACTCAGCCTGTATCTCTCAGGTATAGAAACTGTATGGGACTCAGCCTGGATGTCTCTGGTATAGAAACTGTATGGGACTCAGCCTGTATGTCTCTGGTATTAAACTGTATGGGACTCAGCCTGTATGTCTCTGGTATTAAACTGTATGGGACTCAGCCTGTATATCTCTGGTATAGAAACTGTATGGGACTCAGCCTGGATGTCTCTGGTATAGAAACTGTATGGGACTCAGCCTGTATGTCTCTGGTATAGAAACTGTATGGGACTCAGCCTGGATGTCTCTTGTATTAAACTGTATGGGACTCAGCCTGGATGTCTCTGGTATAGAAACTGTATGGGACTCAGCCTGGATGTCTCTGGTATAGAAACTGTATGTGACTCAGCCTGGATGTCTCTGGTATAGAAACTGTATGGGACTCAGCCTGTATGTCTCTGGTATAAAACTGTATGGGACTCAGCCTGGATGTCTCTGGTATTAAACTGTATGGGACTCAGCCTGGATGTCTCTGGTATAGAAACTGTATGGGACTCAGCCTGTATGTCTCTGGTATAGAAACTGTATGGGACTCAGCCTGGATGTCTCTGGTATAGAAACTGTATGGGACTCAGCCTGGATGTCTCTGGTATAGAAACTGTATGGGACTCAGCCTGGATGTCTCTGGTATAGAAACTGTATGGGACTCAGCCTGGATGTCTCTGGTATAGAAACTGTATGGGACTCAGCCTGTATGTCTCTGGTATAGAAACTGTATGGGACTCAGTCTGGATGTCTCTGGTATTAAACTGTATGGGACTCAGCCTGTATCTCTCAGGTATAGAAACTGTATGGGACTCAGCCTGTATGTCTCTGGTATAGAAACTGTATGGGACTCAGCCTGGATGTCTCTGGTATTAAACTGTATGGGACTCAGCCTGTATCTCTCAGGTATAGAAACTGTATGGGACTCAGCCTGTATGTCTCTGGTATTAAACTGTATGGGACTCAGCCTGGATGTCTCTGGTATAAAACTGTATGGGACTCAGCCTGTATGTCTCTGGTATAGAAACTGTATGGGACTCAGCCTGGATGTCTCTGGTATAGAAACTGTATGGGACTCAGCCTGTATGTCTCTGGTATAGAAACTGTATATGACTCAGCCTGGATGTCTCTGGTATTAAACTGTATGGGACTCAGCCTGTGTGTCTCTGGTATTAAACTGTATGGGACTCAGCCTGTATGTCTCTGGTATAGAAACTGTATGCGACTCAGCCTGGATGTCTCTGGTATAGAAACTGTATGGGACTCAGCCTGGATGTCTCTGGTATAGAAACTGTATGGGACTCAGCCTGTATGTCTCTGGTATAAAACTGTATGGGACTCAGCCTGTATGTCTCTGGTATAGAAACTGTATGCGACTCAGCCTGGATGTCTCTGGTATAGAAACTGTATGGGACTGAGCCTGGATGTCTCTGGTATAGAAACTGTATGGGACTCAGCCTGTATGTCTCTGGTATAAAACTGTATGGGACTCAGCCTGGATGTCTCTGGTATTAAACTGTATGGGACTCAGCCTGGATGTCTGTGGTATAGAAACTGTATGGGACTCAGCCTGTATGTCTCTGGTATAGAAACTGTATGGGACTCAGCCTGGATGACTCTGGTATAGAAACTGTATGGGACTCAGCCTGGATGTCTCTGGTATAGAAACTGTATGGGACTCAGCCTGGATGTCTCTGGTATAGAAACTGTATGGGACTCAGCATGGATGTCTCTGGTATTAAACTGTATGGGACTCAGCCTGTATGTCTCTGGTATAAAAAGTGTATGGGACTCAGCCTGGATGTCTCTGGTATAGAAACTGTATGGGACTCAGCCTGGATGTCTCTGGTATAGAAACTGTATGGGACTCAGCCTGGATGTCTCTGGTATAGAAACTGTATGGGACTCAGCCTGTATGTCTCTGGTATAGAAACTGTATGGGACTCAGCCTGGATGTCTCTGGTATTAAACTGTATGGGACTCAGCCTGTATCTCTCAGGTATAGAAACTGTATGGGACTCAGCCTGTATGTCTCTGGTATAGAAACTGTATGGGACTCAGCCTGGATGTCTCTGGTATTAAACTGTATGGGACTCAGCCTGTATCTCTCAGGTATAGAAACTGTATGGGACTCAGCCTGTATGTCTCTGGTATTAAACTGTATGGGACTCAGCCTGGATGTCTCTGGTATAAAACTGTATGGGACTCAGCCTGTATGTCTCTGGTATAGAAACTGTATGGGACTCAGCCTGGATGTCTCTGGTATAGAAACTGTATGGGACTCAGCCTGGATGTCTCAGGTATAGAAACTGTATGGGACTCAGCCTGTATGTCTCTGGCATAGAAACTGTATGGGACTCAGCCTGGATGTCTCTGGTATAGAAACTGTATGGGACTCAGCCTGGATGTCTCTGGTATTAAACTGTATGGGACTCAGCCTGTATCTCTCAGGTATAGAAACTGTATGGGACTCAGCCTGGATGTCTCTGGTATAGAAACTGTATGGGACTCAGCCTGTATGTCTCTGGTATTAAACTGTATGGGACTCAGCCTGTATGTCTCTGGTATTAAACTGTATGGGACTCAGCCTGTATATCTCTGGTATAGAAACTGTATGGGACTCAGCCTGGATGTCTCTGGTATAGAAACTGTATGGGACTCAGCCTGTATGTCTCTGGTATAGAAACTGTATGGGACTCAGCCTGGATGTCTCTTGTATTAAACTGTATGGGACTCAGCCTGGATGTCTCTGGTATAGAAACTGTATGGGACTCAGCCTGGATGTCTCTGGTATAGAAACTGTATGTGACTCAGCCTGGATGTCTCTGGTATAGAAACTGTATGGGACTCAGCCTGTATGTCTCTGGTATAAAACTGTATGGGACTCAGCCTGGATGTCTCTGGTATTAAACTGTATGGGACTCAGCCTGGATGTCTCTGGTATAGAAACTGTATGGGACTCAGCCTGTATGTCTCTGGTATAGAAACTGTATGGGACTCAGCCTGGATGTCTCTGGTATAGAAACTGTATGGGACTCAGCCTGGATGTCTCTGGTATAGAAACTGTATGGGACTCAGCCTGGATGTCTCTGGTATAGAAACTGTATGGGACTCAGCCTGGATGTCTCTGGTATAGAAACTGTATGGGACTCAGCCTGTATGTCTCTGGTATAGAAACTGTATGGGACTCAGTCTGGATGTCTCTGGTATTAAACTGTATGGGACTCAGCCTGTATCTCTCAGGTATAGAAACTGTATGGGACTCAGCCTGTATGTCTCTGGTATAGAAACTGTATGGGACTCAGCCTGGATGTCTCTGGTATTAAACTGTATGGGACTCAGCCTGTATCTCTCAGGTATAGAAACTGTATGGGACTCAGCCTGTATGTCTCTGGTATAGAAACTGTATGGGACTCAGCCTGGATGTCTCTGGTATTAAACTGTATGGGACTCAGCCTGTATCTCTCAGGTATAGAAACTGTATGGGACTCAGCCTGTATGTCTCTGGTATAGAAACTGTATGGGACTCAGCCTGGATGTCTCTGGTATTAAACTGTATGGGACTCAGCCTGGATGTCTCTGGTATAGAAACTGTATGGGACTCAGCCTGTATGTCTCTGGTATAGAAACTGTATGGGACTCAGCCTGGATGTCTCTGGTATAGAAACAGTATGGGACTCAGCCTGGATGTCTCTGGTATAGAAACTGTATGGGACTCAGCCTGGATGTCTCTGGTATAGAAACTGTATGGGACTCAGCCTGGATGTCTCTGGTATAGAAACTGTATGGGACTCAGCCTGGATGTCTCTGGTATAGAAACTGTATGGGACTCAGCCTGTATGTCTCTGGTATAGAAACTGTATATGACTCAGCCTGGATGTCTCTGGTATTAAACTGTATGGGACTCAGCCTGTGTGTCTCTGGTATTAAACTGTATGGGACTCAGCCTGTATGTCTCTGGTATAGAAACTGTATGGGACTCAGCCTGGATGTCTCTGGTATAGAAACTGTATGGGACTCAGCCTGGATGTCTCTGGTATAGAAACTGTATGGGACTCAGCCTGTATGTCTCTGGTATAAAACTGTATGGGACTCAGCCTGTATGTCTCTGGTATAGAAACTGTATGCGACTCAGCCTGGATGTCTCTGGTATAGAAACTGTATGGGACTGAGCCTGGATGTCTCTGGTATAGAAACTGTATGGGACTCAGCCTGTATGTCTCTGGTATAAAACTGTATGGGACTCAGCCTGGATGTCTCTGGTATTAAACTGTATGGGACTCAGCCTGGATGTCTGTGGTATAGAAACTGTATGGGACTCAGCCTGTATGTCTCTGGTATAGAAACTGTATGGGACTCAGCCTGGATGACTCTGGTATAGAAACTGTATGGGACTCAGCCTGGATGTCTCTGGTATAGAAACTGTATGGGACTCAGCCTGGATGTCTCTGGTATAGAAACTGTATGGGACTCAGCATGGATGTCTCTGGTATTAAACTGTATGGGACTCAGCCTGTATGTCTCTGGTATAAAAAGTGTATGGGACTCAGCCTGGATGTCTCTGGTATAGAAACTGTATGGGACTCAGCCTGGATGTCTCTGGTATAGAAACTGTATGGGACTCAGCCTGGATGTCTCTGGTATAGAAACTGTATGGGACTCAGCCTGTATGTCTCTGGTATAGAAACTGTATGGGACTCAGCCTGGATGTCTCTGGTATTAAACTGTATGGGACTCAGCCTGTATCTCTCAGGTATAGAAACTGTATGGGACTCAGCCTGTATGTCTCTGGTATAGAAACTGTATGGGACTCAGCCTGGATGTCTCTGGTATTAAACTGTATGGGACTCAGCCTGTATCTCTCAGGTATAGAAACTGTATGGGACTCAGCCTGTATGTCTCTGGTATTAAACTGTATGGGACTCAGCCTGGATGTCTCTGGTATAAAACTGTATGGGACTCAGCCTGTATGTCTCTGGTATAGAAACTGTATGGGACTCAGCCTGGATGTCTCTGGTATAGAAACTGTATGGGACTCAGCCTGGATGTCTCAGGTATAGAAACTGTATGGGACTCAGCCTGTATGTCTCTGGCATAGAAACTGTATGGGACTCAGCCTGGATGTCTCTGGTATAGAAACTGTATGGGACTCAGCCTGGATGTCTCTGGTATTAAACTGTATGGGACTCAGCCTGTATCTCTCAGGTATAGAAACTGTATCGGACTCAGCCTGGATGTCTCTGGTATAGAAACTGTATGGGACTCAGCCTGTATGTCTCTGGTATTAAACTGTATGGGACTCAGCCTGTATGTCTCTGGTATTAAACTGTATGGGACTCAGCCTGTATATCTCTGGTATAGAAACTGTATGGGACTCAGCCTGGATGTCTCTGGTATAGAAACTGTATGGGACTCAGCCTGTATGTCTCTGGTATAGAAACTGTATGGGACTCAGCCTGGATGTCTCTTGTATTAAACTGTATGGGACTCAGCCTGGATGTCTCTGGTATAGAAACTGTATGGGACTCAGCCTGGATGTCTCTGGTATAGAAACTGTATGTGACTCAGCCTGGATGTCTCTGGTATAGAAACTGTATGGGA
>NW_025547914.1:0-29765 GCF_905237065.1 Salmo salar | reverse complement strand
TAGTAATGTACTCTGCTACTCAATGTAGTAATGTACTCTGCTACTCAATGTAGTAAGGTACTCTGCTACTCAATGTAGTAATCTACTCTGCTACTCAATGTAGTAATGCACTCTGCTGCTCAATGTAGTAATCTACTCTGCTACTCAATGTAGTAATATCTCTGCTACTCAATGTAGTAATATACTCTGCTACTCAATGTAGTAAGGTACTCTGCTACTCAATGTAGTAAGGTACTCTGCTACTCAATGTAGTAAGGTACTCTGCTACTCAATGTAGTAAGGTACTCTGCTACTCAATGTAGTAATATACTCTGCTACTCAATGTAGTAATATACTCTGCTACTCAATGTAGTAATGCACTCTGCTGCTCAATGTAGTAATCTACTCTGCTACTCAATGTAGTAATATCTCTGCTACTCAATGTAGTAATATACTCTGCTACTCAATGTAGTAATATACTCTGCTACTCAATGTAGTAAGGTACTCTGCTACTCAATGTAGTAATGTACTCTGCTACTCAATGTAGTAATGTACTCTGCTACTCAATGTAGTAATATACTCTGCTACTCAATGTAGTAATGCAATCTGCTGCTCAATGTAGTAATCTACTCTGCTACTCAATGTAGTAATATCTCTGCTACTCAATGTAGTAATATACTCTGCTACTCAATGTAGTAAGGTACTCTGCTACTCAATGTAGTAAGGTACTCTGCTCCTCAATGTAGTAAGGTACTCTGCTACTCAATGTAGTAAGGTACTCTGCTACTCAATGTAGTAAGGTACTCTGCTACTCAATGTAGTAAGGTACTCTGCTACTCAATGTAGTAATATCTCTGCTACTCAATGTAGTAATATACTCTGCTACTCAATGTAGTAAGGTACTCTGCTACTCAATGTAGTAATGCACTCTGCTGCTCAATGTAGTAATCTACTCTGCTACTCAATGTAGTAATATCTCTGCTACTCAATGTAGTAATATACTCTGCTACTCAATGTAGTAATCTACTCTGCTACTCAATGTAGTAATGCACTCTGCTGCTCAATGTAGTAATCTATTCTGCTACTCAATGTAGTAATATACTCTGCTACTCAATGTAGTAATATACTCTGCTACTCAATGTAGTAAGGTACTCTGCTACTCAATGTAGTAAGGTACTCTGCTACTCAATGTAGTAAGGTACTCTGCTACTCAATGTAGTAAGGTACTCTGCTACTCAATGTAGTAAGGTACTCTGCTACTCAATGTAGTAAGGTACTCTGCTACTCAATGTAGTAATCTACTCTGCTACTCAATGTAGTAATGCACTCTGCTACTCAATGTAGTAATCTACTCTGCTACTCAATGTAGTAATATACTCTGCTACTCAATGTAGTAATGTACTCTGCTACTCAATGTAGTAATATACTCTGCTACTCAATGTAGTAATGTACTCTGCTACTCAATGTAGTAATATACTCTGCTACTCAATGTAGTAATGTACTCTGCTACTCAATGTAGTAAGGTACTCTGCTACTCAATGTAGTAAGGTACTCTGCTACTCAATGTAGTAAGGTACTCTGCTACTCAATGTAGTAATGTACTCTGCTACTCAATGTAGTAATATACTCTGCTACTCAATGTAGTAATATACTCTGCTACTCAATGTAGTAATGCACTCTGCTGCTCAATGTAGTAATCTACTCTGCTACTCAATGTAGTAATATCTCTGCTACTCAATGTAGTAATATACTCTGCTACTCAATGTAGTAATGTACTCTGCTACTCAATGTAGTAATATACTCTGCTACTCAATGTAGTAATATACTCTGCTACTCAATGTAGTAATGCAATCTGCTACTCAATGTAGTAATCTACTCTGCTACTCAATGTAGTAATATCTCTGCTACTCAATGTAGTAATATACTCTGCTACTCAATGTAGTAAGGTACTCTGCTACTCAATGTAGTAAGGTACTCTGCTACTCAATGTAGTAAGGTACTCTGCTACTCAATGTAGTAAGGTACTCTGCTACTCAATGTAGTAAGGTACTCTGCTACTCAATGTAGTAAGGTACTCTGCTACTCAATGTAGTAATGTACTCTGCTACTCAATGTAGTAATGTACTCTGCTACTCAATGTAGTAATCTACTCTGCTACTCAATGTAGTAATGCACTCTGCTGCTCAATGTAGTAATCTACTCTGCTACTCAATGTAGTAATATCTCTGCTACTCAATGTAGTAATATACTCTGCTACTCAATGTAGTAATATACTCTGCTACTCAATGTAGTAAGGTACTCTGCTACTCAATGTAGTAAGGTACTCTGCTACTCAATGTAGTAATGTACTCTGCTACTCAATGTAGTAAGGTACTCTGCTACTCAATGTAGTAATCTACTCTGCTACTCAATGTAGTAATATCTCTGCTACTCAATGTAGTAATCTACTCTGCTACTCAATGTAGTAAGGTACTCTGCTACTCAATGTAGTAATATACTCTGCTACTCAATGTAGTAATGCACTCTGCTACTCAATGTAGTAATATACTCTGCTACTCAATGTAGTAAGGTACTCTGCTACTCAATGTAGTAAGGTACTCTGCTACTCAATGTAGTAATGTACTCTGCCTACTCAATGTAGTAAGGTACTCTGCTACTCAATGTAGTAATGCACTCTGCTGCTCAATGTAGTAATCTACTCTGCTACTCAATGTAGTAATATCTCTGCTACTCAATGTAGTAATGTACTCTGCTACTCAATGTAGTAATCTACTCTGCTACTCAATGTAGTAATATACTCTGCTACTCAATGTAGTAATATACTCTGCTACTCAATGTAGTAATGTACTCTGCTACTCAATGTAGTAATGTACTCTGCTACTCAATGTAGTAAGGTACTCTGCTACTCAATGTAGTAATCTACTCTGCTACTCAATGTAGTAATGCACTCTGCTACTCAATGTAGTAATCTACTCTGCTACTCAATGTAGTAATATCTCTGCTACTCAATGTAGTAATATACTCTGCTACTCAATGTAGTAAGGTACTCTGCTACTCAATGTAGTAAGGTACTCTGCTACTCAATGTAGTAAGGTACTCTGCTACTCAATGTAGTAAGGTACTCTGCTACTCAATGTAGTAATATACTCTGCTACTCAATGTAGTAATATACTCTGCTACTCAATGTAGTAATGCACTCTGCTACTCAATGTAGTAATATCTCTGCTACTCAATGTAGTAATATCTCTGCTACTCAATGTAGTAATATACTCTGCTACTCAATGTAGTAATATACTCTGCTACTCAATGTAGTAAGGTACTCTGCTACTCAATGTAGTAATGTACTCTGCTACTCAATGTAGTAATGTACTCTGCTACTCAATGTAGTAATATACTCTGCTACTCAATGTAGTAATGCAATCTGCTACTCAATGTAGTAATCTACTCTGCTACTCAATGTAGTAATATACTCTGCTACTCAATGTAGTAATATACTCTGCTACTCAATGTAGTAAGGTACTCTGCTACTCAATGTAGTAAGGTACTCTGCTACTCAATGTAGTAATGTACTCTGCTACTCAATGTAGTAATGTACTCTGCTACTCAATGTAGTAAGGTACTCTGCTACTCAATGTAGTAATGTACTCTGCTACTCAATGTAGTAATATACTCTGCTACTCAATGTAGTAATATACTCTGCTACTCAATGTAGTAATGCACTCTGCTTCTCAATGTAGTAATCTACTCTGCTACTCAATGTAGTAATATCTCTGCTACTCAATGTAGTAATATACTCTGCTACTCAATGTAGTAATGTACTCTGCTACTCAATGTAGTAAGGTACTCTGCTACTCAATGTAGTAATGTACTCTGCTACTCAATGTAGTAAGGTACTCTGCTACTCAATGTAGTAAGGTACTCTGCTACTCAATGTAGTAAGGTACTCTGCTACTCAATGTAGTAATGTACTCTGCTACTCAATGTAGTAAGGTACTCTGCTACTCAATGTAGTAATCTACTCTGCTACTCAATGTAGTAATGCACTCTGCTACTCAATGTAGTAATCTACTCTGCTACTCAATGTAGTAATATCTCTGCTACTCAATGTAGTAATATACTCTGCTACTCAATGTAGTAATATACTCTGCTACTCAATGTAGTAAGGTACTCTGCTACTCAATGTAGTAAGGTACTCTGCTACTCAATGTAGTAATGTACTCTGCTACTCAATGTAGTAATGTACTCTGCTACTCAATGTAGTAATGTACTCTGCTACTCAATGTAGTAATATCTCTGCTACTCAATGTAGTAATCTACTCTGCTACTCAATGTAGTAAGGTACTCTGCTACTCAATGTAGTAATATACTCTGCTACTCAATGTAGTAATGCACTCTGCTACTCAATGTAGTAATGTACTCTGCTACTCAATGTAGTAAGGTACTCTGCTACTCAATGTAGTAATGTACTCTGCTACTCAATGTAGTAATCTACTCTGCCTACTCAATGTAGTAAGGTACTCTGCTACTCAATGTAGTAATGCACTCTGCTACTCAATGTAGTAATCTACTCTGCTACTCAATGTAGTAATATACTCTGCTACTCAATGTAGTAATATCTCTGCTACTCAATGTAGTAATCTACTCTGCTACTCAATGTAGTAATATCTCTGCTACTCAATGTAGTAATATACTCTGCTACTCAATGTAGTAATGTACTCTGCTACTCAATGTAGTAATGTACTCTGCTACTCAATGTAGTAAGGTACTCTGCTACTCAATGTAGTAATCTACTCTGCTACTCAATGTAGTAATGCACTCTGCTGCTCAATGTAGTAATCTACTCTGCTACTCAATGTAGTAATATCTCTGCTACTCAATGTAGTAATATACTCTGCTACTCAATGTAGTAAGGTACTCTGCTACTCAATGTAGTAAGGTACTCTGCTACTCAATGTAGTAAGGTACTCTGCTACTCAATGTAGTAAGGTACTCTGCTACTCAATGTAGTAATATACTCTGCTACTCAATGTAGTAATATACTCTGCTACTCAATGTAGTAATGCACTCTGCTGCTCAATGTAGTAATCTACTCTGCTACTCAATGTAGTAATATCTCTGCTACTCAATGTAGTAATATACTCTGCTACTCAATGTAGTAATATACTCTGCTACTCAATGTAGTAAGGTACTCTGCTACTCAATGTAGTAATGTACTCTGCTACTCAATGTAGTAATGTACTCTGCTACTCAATGTAGTAATATACTCTGCTACTCAATGTTGTAATGCAATCTGCTGCTCAATGTAGTAATCTACTCTGCTACTCAATGTAGTAATATCTCTGCTACTCAATGTAGTAATATACTCTGCTACTCAATGTAGTAAGGTACTCTGCTACTCAATGTAGTAAGGTACTCTGCTACTCAATGTAGTAAGGTACTCTGCTACTCAATGTAGTAAGGTACTCTGCTACTCAATGTAGTAAGGTACTCTGCTACTCAATGTAGTAAGGTACTCTGCTACTCAATGTAGTAATATCTCTGCTACTCAATGTAGTAATATACTCTGCTACTCAATGTAGTAAGGTACTCTGCTACTCAATGTAGTAATGTACTCTGCTACTCAATGTAGTAATCTACTCTGCTACTCAATGTAGTAATATCTCTGCTACTCAATGTAGTAATATCTCTGCTACTCAATGTAGTAATCTACTCTGCTACTCAATGTAGTAATGCACTCTGCTGCTCAATGTAGTAATCTACTCTGCTACTCAATGTAGTAATATCTCTGCTACTCAATGTAGTAATATACTCTGCTACTCAATGTAGTAAGGTACTCTGCTACTCAATGTAGTAAGGTACTCTGCTACTCAATGTAGTAAGGTACTCTGCTACTCAATGTAGTAATGTACTCTGCTACTCAATGTAGTAAGGTACTCTGCTACTCAATGTAGTAATCTACTCTGCTACTCAATGTAGTAATGCACTCTGCTACTCAATGTAGTAATCTACTCTGCTACTCAATGTAGTAATATCTCTGCTACTCAATGTAGTAATATACTCTGCTACTCAATGTAGTAATATACTCTGCTACTCAATGTAGTAAGGTACTCTGCTACTCAATGTAGTAAGGTACTCTGCTACTCAATGTAGTAAGGTACTCTGCTACTCAATGTAGTAATGTACTCTGCTACTCAATGTAGTAATATACTCTGCTACTCAATGTAGTAATGCACTCTGCTGCTCAATGTAGTAATCTACTCTGCTACTCAATGTAGTAATCTACTCTGCTACTCAATGTAGTAATATATCTGCTACTCAATGTAGTAAGCTACTCTGCTACTCAATGTAGTAATGTACTCTGCTACTCAATGTAGTAATATACTCTGCTACTCAATGTAGTAATATACTCTGCTACTCAATGTAGTAATATACTCTGCTACTCAATGTAGTAATGCAATCTGCTGCTCAATGTAGTAATCTACTCTGCTACTCAATGTAGTAATATATCTGCTACTCAATGTAGTAATATACTCTGCTACTCAATGTAGTAAGGTACTCTGCTACTCAATGTAGTAAGGTACTCTGCTACTCAATGTAGTAATGTACTCTGCTACTCAATGTAGTAAGGTACTCTGCTACTCAATGTAGTAATCTACTCTGCTACTCAATGTAGTAATGCACTCTGCTACTCAATGTAGTAATCTACTCTGCTACTCAATGTAGTAATATCTCTGCTACTCAATGTAGTAATATACTCTGCTACTCAATGTAGTAAGGTACTCTGCTACTCAATGTAGTAAGGTACTCTGCTACTCAATGTAGTAATGTACTCTGCTACTCAATGTAGTAATGTACTCTGCTACTCAATGTAGTAATCTACTCTGCTACTCAATGTAGTAATATACTCTGCTACTCAATGTAGTAATGTACTCTGCTACTCAATGTAGTAATATACTCTGCTACTCAATGTAGTAATGTACTCTGCTACTCAATGTAGTAATGTACTCTGCTACTCAATGTAGTAATGCACTCTGCTACTCAATGTAGTAATCTACTCTGCTACTCAATGTAGTAATATCTCTGCTACTCAATGTAGTAATATACTCTGCTACTCAATGTAGTAATGTACTCTGCTACTCAATGTAGTAATGTACTCTGCTACTCAATGTAGTAATGTACTCTGCTACTCAATGTAGTAATATACTCTGCTACTCAATGTAGTAATGCACTCTGCTGCTCAATGTAGTAATCTACTCTGCTACTCAATGTAGTAAGGTACTCTGCTACTCAATGTAGTAATGTACTCTGCTACTCAATGTAGTAAGGTACTCTGCTACTCAATGTAGTAATGTACTCTGCTACTCAATGTAGTAATGTACTCTGCTACTCAATGTAGTAATATACTCTGCTACTCAATGTAGTAATGCACTCTGCTACTCAATGTAGTAATCTACTCTGCTACTCAATGTAGTAATATACTCTGCTACTCAATGTAGTAATATACTCTGCTACTCAATGTAGAAAGGTACTCTGCTACTCAATGTAGTAAGGTACTCTGCTACTCAATGTAGTAATATACTCTGCTACTCAATGTAGTAATGTACTCTGCTACTCAATGTAGTAATCTACTCTGCTACTCAATGTAGTAATGCACTCTGCTACTCAATGTAGTAATCTACTCTGCTACTCAATGTAGTAATATACTCTGCTACTCAATGTAGTAATATACTCTGCTACTCAATGTAGTAATGTACTCTGCTACTCAATGTAGTAATGTACTCTGCTACTCAATGTAGTAATGTACTCTGCTACTCAATGTAGTAATGTACTCTGCTACTCAATGTAGTAATGTACTCTGCTACTCAATGTAGTAATATACTCTGCTACTCAATGTAGTAATGTACTCTGCTACTCAATGTAGTAATGTACTCTGCTACTCAATGTAGTAATGTACTCTGCTACTCAATGTAGTAATATACTCTGCTACTCAATGTAGTAATGCACTCTGCTACTCAATGTAGTAATCTACTCTGCTACTCAATGTAGTAATATCTCTGCTACTCAATGTAGTAATATACTCTGCTACTCAATGTAGTAAGGTACTCTGCTACTCAATGTAGTAAGGTACTCTGCTACTCAATGTAGTAATGTACTCTGCTACTCAATGTAGTAATGTACTCTGCTACTCAATGTAGTAATGTACTCTGCTACTCAATGTAGTAATGTACTCTGCTACTCAATGTAGTAATGTACTCTGCTGCTCAATGTAGTAATCTACTCTGCTACTCAATGTAGTAAGGTACTCTGCTACTCAATGTAGTAAGGTACTCTGCTACTCAATGTAGTAAGGTACTCTGCTACTCAATGTAGTAATATACTCTGCTACTCAATGTAGTAATATACTCTGCTACTCAATGTAGTAATGCACTCTGCTACTCAATGTAGTAATATACTCTGCTACTCAATGTAGTAATATCTCTGCTACTCAATGTAGTAATATCTCTGCTACTCAATGTAGTAATATACTCTGCTACTCAATGTAGTAAGGTACTCTGCTACTCAATGTAGTAATGTACTCTGCTACTCAATGTAGTAATGTACTCTGCTACTCAATGTAGTAATATACTCTGCTACTCAATGTTGTAATGCAATCTGCTGCTCAATGTAGTAATCTACTCTGCTACTCAATGTAGTAATATCTCTGCTACTCAATGTAGTAATATACTCTGCTACTCAATGTAGTAAGGTACTCTGCTACTCAATGTAGTAAGGTACTCTGCTCCTCAATGTAGTAAGGTACTCTGCTACTCAATGTAGTAAGGTACTCTGCTACTCAATGTAGTAAGGTACTCTGCTACTCAATGTAGTAAGGTACTCTGCTACTCAATGTAGTAATATCTCTGCTACTCAATGTAGTAATATACTCTGCTACTCAATGTAGTAAGGTACTCTGCTACTCAATGTAGTAATGTACTCTGCTACTCAATGTAGTAATCTACTCTGCTACTCAATGTAGTAATATCTCTGCTACTCAATGTAGTAATATCTCTGCTACTCAATGTAGTAATCTACTCTGCTACTCAATGTAGTAATGCACTCTGCTGCTCAATGTAGTAATCTACTCTGCTACTCAATGTAGTAATATCTCTGCTACTCAATGTAGTAATATACTCTGCTACTCAATGTAGTAAGGTACTCTGCTACTCAATGTAGTAAGGTACTCTGCTACTCAATGTAGTAAGGTACTCTGCTACTCAATGTAGTAAGGTACTCTGCTACTCAATGTAGTAAGGTACTCTGCTACTCAATGTAGTAATCTACTCTGCTACTCAATGTAGTAATGCACTCTGCTACTCAATGTAGTAATCTACTCTGCTACTCAATGTAGTAATATACTCTGCTACTCAATGTAGTAATATACTCTGCTACTCAATGTAGTAATATACTCTGCTACTCAATGTAGTAAGGTACTCTGCTACTCAATGTAGTAAGGTACTCTGCTACTCAATGTAGTAAGGTACTCTGCTACTCAATGTAGTAAGGTACTCTGCTACTCAATGTAGTAATATACTCTGCTACTCAATGTAGTAATGCACTCTGCTGCTCAATGTAGTCATCTACTCTGCTACTCAATGTAGTAATCTACTCTGCTACTCAATGTAGTAATATATCTGCTACTCAATGTAGTAAGCTACTCTGCTACTCAATGTAGTAATGTACTCTGCTACTCAATGTAGTAATATACTCTGCTACTCAATGTAGTAATATACTCTGCTACTCAATGTAGTAATATACTCTGCTACTCAATGTAGTAATGCACTCTGCTGCTCAATGTAGTAATCTACTCTGCTACTCAATGTAGTAATATATCTGCTACTCAATGTAGTAATATACTCTGCAACTCAATGTAGTAAGGTACTCTGCTACTCAATGTAGTAAGGTACTCTGCTACTCAATGTAGTAATGTACTCTGCTACTCAATGTAGTAAGGTACTCTGCTACTCAATGTAGTAATATACTCTGCTACTCAATGTAGTAATGCACTCTGCTACTCAATGTAGTAATCTACTCTGCTACTCAATGTAGTAATATACTCTGCTACTCAATGTAGTAATATACTCTGCTACTCAATGTAGTAAGGTACTCTGCTACTCAATGTAGTAAGGTACTCTGCTACTCAATGTAGTAATATACTCTGCTACTCAATGTAGTAATATACTCTGCTACTCAATGTAGTAATGTACTCTGCTACTCAATGTAGTAATATCTCTGCTACTCAATGTAGTAATATACTCTGCTACTCAATGTAGTAATGTACTCTGCTACTCAATGTAGTAATGTACTCTGCTACTCAATGTAGTAATATACTCTGCTACTCAATGTAGTAATCTACTCTGCTACTCAATGTAGTAATGCACTCTGCTACTCAATGTAGTAATCTACTCTGCTACTCAATGTAGTAATATCTCTGCTACTCAATGTAGTAATATACTCTGCTACTCAATGTAGTAAGGTACTCTGCTACTCAATGTAGTAATGTACTCTGCTACTCAATGTAGTAAGGTACTCTGCTACTCAATGTAGTAAGGTACTCTGCTACTCAATGTAGTAATATACTCTGCTACTCAATGTAGTAATATACTCTGCTACTCAATGTAGTAATGCACTCTGCTGCTCAATGTAGTAATCTACTCTGCTACTCAATGTAGTAATATCTCTGCTACTCAATGTAGTAATATACTCTGCTACTCAATGTAGTAAGGTACTCTGCTACTCAATGTAGTAATGTACTCTGCTACTCAATGTAGTAAGGTACTCTGCTACTCAATGTAGTAATGTACTCTGCTACTCAATGTAGTAAGGTACTCTGCTACTCAATGTAGTAAGGTACTCTGCTACTCAATGTAGTAATATACTCTGCTACTCAATGTAGTAATATACTCTGCTACTCAATGTAGTAAGGTACTCTGCTACTCAATGTAGTAATGTACTCTGCTACTCAATGTAGTAATGTACTCTGCTACTCAATGTAGTAATATACTCTGCTACTCAATGTAGTAATATACTCTGCTACTCAATGTAGTAATCTACTCTGCTACTCAATGTAGTAATGCACTCTGCTGCTCAATGTAGTAATCTACTCTGCTACTCAATGTAGTAATATCTCTGCTACTCAATGTAGTAATATACTCTGCTACTCAATGTAGTAAGGTACTCTGCTACTCAATGTAGTAATGTACTCTGCTACTCAATGTAGTAAGGTACTCTGCTACTCAATGTAGTAAGGTACTCTGCTACTCAATGTAGTAATCTACTCTGCTACTCAATGTAGTAATATCTCTGCTACTCAATGTAGTAATATACTCTGCTACTCAATGTAGTAAGGTACTCTGCTACTCAATGTAGTAAGGTACTCTGCTACTCAATGTAGTAAGGTACTCTGCTACTCAATGTAGTAAGGTACTCTGCTACTCAATGTAGTAAGGTACTCTGCTACTCAATGTAGTAAGGTACTCTGCTACTCAATGTAGTAATATACTCTGCTACTCAATGTAGTAATATACTCTGCTACTCAATGTAGTAATGTACTCTGCTACTCAATGTAGTAATGCACTCTGCTGCTCAATGTAGTAATCTACTCTGCTACTCAATGTAGTAATATCTCTGCTACTCAATGTAGTAATATACTCT
Organism: Salmo salar; assembly: GCF_905237065.1. NCBI lineage: Eukaryota > Metazoa > Chordata > Actinopteri > Salmoniformes > Salmonidae > Salmo > Salmo salar. The sequence goes on along the minus strand of NW_025547914.1, from coordinate 18,095 downwards.
GCTACTCAATGTAGTAATATACTCTGCTACTCAATGTAGTAATGCACTCTGCTACTCAATGTAGTAATCTACTCTGCTACTCAATGTAGTAATATCTCTGCTACTCAATGTAGTAATATACTCTGCTACTCAATGTAGTAAGGTACTCTGCTACTCAATGTAGTAAGGTACTCTGCTACTCAATGTAGTAAGGTACTCTGCTACTCAATGTAGTAAGGTACTCTGCTACTCAATGTAGTAATATACTCTGCTACTCAATGTAGTAATGCACTCTGCTGCTCAATGTAGTAATCTACTCTGCTACTCAATGTAGTAATCTACTCTGCTACTCAATGTAGTAATATACTCTGCTACTCAATGTAGTAATATACTCTGCTACTCAATGTAGTAATGTACTCTGCTACTCAATGTAGTAATGTACTCTGCTACTCAATGTAGTAATATACTCTGCTACTCAATGTAGTAATATACTCTGCTACTCAATGTAGTAATGCAATCTGCTGCTCAATGTAGTAATCTACTCTGCTACTCAATGTAGTAATATACTCTGCTACTCAATGTAGTAATATACTCTGCTACTCAATGTAGTAAGGTACTCTGCTACTCAATGTAGTAAGGTACTCTGCTACTCAATGTAGTAATGTACTCTGCTACTCAATGTAGTAAGGTACTCTGCTACTCAATGTAGTAATCTACTCTGCTACTCAATGTAGTAATGCACTCTGCTACTCAATGTAGTAATCTACTCTGCTACTCAATGTAGTAATATATCTGCTACTCAATGTAGTAATATACTCTGCTACTCAATGTAGTAAGGTACTCTGCTACTCAATGTAGTAAGGTACTCTGCTACTCAATGTAGTAATATACTCTGCTACTCAATGTAGTAATATACTCTGCTACTCAATGTAGTAATGCACTCTGCTGCTCAATGTAGTAATCTACTCTGCTACTCAATGTAGTAATATCTCTGCTACTCAATGTAGTAATATACTCTGCTACTCAATGTAGTAATGTACTCTGCTACTCAATGTAGTAATATACTCTGCTACTCAATGTAGTAATATACTCTGCTACTCAATGTAGTAATGCACTCTGCTACTCAATGTAGTAATCTACTCTGCTACTCAATGTAGTAATATACTCTGCTACTCAATGTAGTAATATACTCTGCTACTCAATGTAGTAAGGTACTCTGCTACTCAATGTAGTAAGGTACTCTGCTACTCAATGTAGTAAGGTACTCTGCTACTCAATGTAGTAAGGTACTCTGCTACTCAATGTAGTAATGTACTCTGCTACTCAATGTAGTAAGGTACTCTGCTACTCAATGTAGTAATGTACTCTGCTACTCAATGTAGTAATGTACTCTGCTACTCAATGTAGTAATATACTCTGCTACTCAATGTAGTAATGCACTCTGCTACTCAATGTAGTAATCTACTCTGCTACTCAATGTAGTAATATCTCTGCTACTCAATGTAGTAATATCTCTGCTACTCAATGTAGTAATATACTCTGCTACTCAATGTAGTAAGGTACTCTGCTACTCAATGTAGTAATGTACTCTGCTACTCAATGTAGTAATATACTCTGCTACTCAATGTAGTAATATACTCTGCTACTCAATGTTGTAATGCAATCTGCTGCTCAATGTAGTAATCTACTCTGCTACTCAATGTAGTAATATCTCTGCTACTCAATGTAGTAATATACTCTGCTACTCAATGTAGTAAGGTACTCTGCTACTCAATGTAGTAATGTACTCTGCTACTCAATGTAGTAAGGTACTCTGCTACTCAATGTAGTAAGGTACTCTGCTACTCAATGTAGTAATATACTCTGCTACTCAATGTAGTAATGTACTCTGCTACTCAATGTAGTAATATCTCTGCTACTCAATGTAGTAATATACTCTGCTACTCAATGTAGTAAGGTACTCTGCTACTCAATGTAGTAATGCACTCTGCTACTCAATGTAGTAATCTACTCTGCTACTCAATGTAGTAATATCTCTGCTACTCAATGTAGTAATATACTCTGCTACTCAATGTAGTAATCTACTCTGCTACTCAATGTAGTAATGCACTCTGCTGCTCAATGTAGTAATCTACTCTGCTACTCAATGTAGTAATATCTCTGCTACTCAATGTAGTAATATACTCTGCTACTCAATGTAGTAATGTACTCTGCTACTCAATGTAGTAAGGTACTCTGCTACTCAATGTAGTAAGGTACTCTGCTACTCAATGTAGTAATGTACTCTGCTACTCAATGTAGTAATATACTCTGCTACTCAATGTAGTAATGTACTCTGCTACTCAATGTAGTAATCTACTCTGCTACTCAATGTAGTAATATACTCTGCTACTCAATGTAGTAATATACTCTGCTACTCAATGTAGTAATATACTCTGCTACTCAATGTAGTAATGTACTCTGCTACTCAATGTAGTAATATACTCTGCTACTCAATGTAGTAATATACTCTGCTACTCAATGTAGTAATATACTCTGCTACTCAATGTAGTAATGCAATCTGCTGCTCAATGTAGTAATCTACTCTGCTACTCAATGTAGTAAGGTACTCTGCTACTCAATGTAGTAATATACTCTGCTACTCAATGTAGTAATGTACTCTGCTACTCAATGTAGTAAGGTACTCTGCTACTCAATGTAGTAATATACTCTGCTACTCAATGTAGTAAGGTACTCTGCTACTCAATGTAGTAATCTACTCTGCTACTCAATGTAGTAATGCACTCTGCTACTCAATGTAGTAATCTACTCTGCTACTCAATGTAGTAATATACTCTGCTACTCAATGTAGTAATATACTCTGCTACTCAATGTAGTAAGGTACTCTGCTACTCAATGTAGTAATGTACTCTGCTACTCAATGTAGTAATATACTCTGCTACTCAATGTAGTAATATACTCTGCTACTCAATGTAGTAATGCACTCTGCTGCTCAATGTAGTAATCTACTCTGCTACTCAATGTAGTAAGGTACTCTGCTACTCAATGTAGTAATATACTCTGCTACTCAATGTAGTAATGTACTCTGCTACTCAATGTAGTAATGTACTCTGCTACTCAATGTAGTAATATACTCTGCTACTCAATGTAGTAATGCACTCTGCTACTCAATGTAGTAATCTACTCTGCTACTCAATGTAGTAATATCTCTGCTACTCAATGTAGTAATATACTCTGCTACTCAATGTAGTAAGGTACTCTGCTACTCAATGTAGTAATGTACTCTGCTACTCAATGTAGTAATGTACTCTGCTACTCAATGTAGTAAGGTACTCTGCTACTCAATGTAGTAATATACTCTGCTACTCAATGTAGTAAGGTACTCTGCTACTCAATGTAGTAATGTACTCTGCTACTCAATGTAGTAATATACTCTGCTACTCAATGTAGTAATCTACTCTGCTACTCAATGTAGTAATGCACTCTGCTACTCAATGTAGTAATCTACTCTGCTACTCAATGTAGTAATATCTCTGCTACTCAATGTAGTAATATACTCTGCTACTCAATGTAGTAATATACTCTGCTACTCAATGTAGTAAGGTACTCTGCTACTCAATGTAGTAATGTACTCTGCTACTCAATGTAGTAATGTACTCTGCTACTCAATGTAGTAATATACTCTGCTACTCAATGTTGTAATGCAATCTGCTGCTCAATGTAGTAATCTACTCTGCTACTCAATGTAGTAATATCTCTGCTACTCAATGTAGTAATATACTCTGCTACTCAATGTAGTAAGGTACTCTGCTACTCAATGTAGTAATGTACTCTGCTACTCAATGTAGTAAGGTACTCTGCTACTCAATGTAGTAAGGTACTCTGCTACTCAATGTAGTAAGGTACTCTGCTACTCAATGTAGTAATGTACTCTGCTACTCAATGTAGTAATATCTCTGCTACTCAATGTAGTAATATACTCTGCTACTCAATGTAGTAAGGTACTCTGCTACTCAATGTAGTAATGCACTCTGCTGCTCAATGTAGTAATCTACTCTGCTACTCAATGTAGTAATATCTCTGCTACTCAATGTAGTAATATACTCTGCTACTCAATGTAGTAATATACTCTGCTACTCAATGTAGTAATGCACTCTGCTACTCAATGTAGTAATCTACTCTGCTACTCAATGTAGTAATATCTCTGCTACTCAATGTAGTAATATACTCTGCTACTCAATGTAGTAAGGTACTCTGCTACTCAATGTAGTAAGGTACTCTGCTACTCAATGTAGTAAGGTACTCTGCTACTCAATGTAGTAAGGTACTCTGCTACTCAATGTAGTAAGGTACTCTGCTACTCAATGTAGTAATCTACTCTGCTACTCAATGTAGTAATGCACTCTGCTGCTCAATGTAGTAATCTACTCTGCTACTCAATGTAGTAATATACTCTGCTACTCAATGTAGTAATATACTCTGCTACTCAATGTAGTAATGTACTCTGCTACTCAATGTAGTAAGGTACTCTGCTACTCAATGTAGTAATGTACTCTGCTACTCAATGTAGTAAGGTACTCTGCTACTCAATGTAGTAATATACTCTGCTACTCAATGTAGTAATATACTCTGCTACTCAATGTAGTAATGCACTCTGCTGCTCAATGTAGTCATCTACTCTGCTACTCAATGTAGTAATCTACTCTGCTACTCAATGTAGTAATATATCTGCTACTCAATGTAGTAAGGTACTCTGCTACTCAATGTAGTAATGTACTCTGCTACTCAATGTAGTAATATACTCTGCTACTCAATGTAGTAATATACTCTGCTACTCAATGTAGTAATATACTCTGCTACTCAATGTAGTAATGCACTCTGCTGCTCAATGTAGTAATCTACTCTGCTACTCAATGTAGTAATATACTCTGCTACTCAATGTAGTAATATACTCTGCTACTCAATGTAGTAAGGTACTCTGCTACTCAATGTAGTAAGGTACTCTGCTACTCAATGTAGTAATGTACTCTGCTACTCAATGTAGTAAGGTACTCTGCTACTCAATGTAGTAATGTACTCTGCTACTCAATGTAGTAATGCACTCTGCTACTCAATGTAGTAATCTACTCTGCTACTCAATGTAGTAATATACTCTGCTACTCAATGTAGTAATATACTCTGCTACTCAATGTAGTAATGTACTCTGCTACTCAATGTAGTAAGGTACTCTGCTACTCAATGTAGTAATGTACTCTGCTACTCAATGTAGTAATGTACTCTGCTACTCAATGTAGTAATCTACTCTGCTACTCAATGTAGTAATATACTCTGCTACTCAATGTAGTAATATACTCTGCTACTCAATGTAGTAATGTACTCTGCTACTCAATGTAGTAATATACTCTGCTACTCAATGTAGTAAGGTACTCTGCTACTCAATGTAGTAATGTACTCTGCTACTCAATGTAGTAATGCACTCTGCTACTCAATGTAGTAATCTACTCTGCTACTCAATGTAGTAATATCTCTGCTACTCAATGTAGTAATATACTCTGCTACTCAATGTAGTAATGTACTCTGCTACTCAATGTAGTAATGTACTCTGCTACTCAATGTAGTAAGGTACTCTGCTACTCAATGTAGTAATGTACTCTGCTACTCAATGTAGTAATATACTCTGCTACTCAATGTAGTAATATACTCTGCTACTCAATGTAGTAATGCACTCTGCTACTCAATGTAGTAATCTACTCTGCTACTCAATGTAGTAATATCTCTGCTACTCAATGTAGTAATATACTCTGCTACTCAATGTAGTAAGGTACTCTGCTACTCAATGTAGTAAGGTACTCTGCTACTCAATGTAGTAATGTACTCTGCTACTCAATGTAGTAAGGTACTCTGCTACTCAATGTAGTAAGGTACTCTGCTACTCAATGTAGTAAGGTACTCTGCTACTCAATGTAGTAATGTACTCTGCTACTCAATGTAGTAATATACTCTGCTACTCAATGTAGTAATGTACTCTGCTACTCAATGTAGTAATGCACTCTGCTACTCAATGTAGTAATCTACTCTGCTACTCAATGTAGTAATATCTCTGCTACTCAATGTAGTAATATACTCTGCTACTCAATGTAGTAATGTACTCTGCTACTCAATGTAGTAATGCACTCTGCTACTCAATGTAGTAATCTACTCTGCTACTCAATGTAGTAATATCTCTGCTACTCAATGTAGTAATATACTCTGCTACTCAATGTAGTAAGGTACTCTGCTACTCAATGTAGTAATGTACTCTGCTACTCAATGTAGTAATGTACTCTGCTACTCAATGTAGTAATGTACTCTGCTACTCAATGTAGTAATGTACTCTGCTACTCAATGTAGTAATGTACTCTGCTACTCAATGTAGTAATATACTCTGCTACTCAATGTAGTAAGGTACTCTGCTACTCAATGTAGTAATGTACTCTGCTACTCAATGTAGTAAGGTACTCTGCTACTCAATGTAGTAATATACTCTGCTACTCAATGTAGTAATGTACTCTGCTACTCAATGTAGTAATGTACTCTGCTACTCAATGTAGTAATATACTCTGCTACTCAATGTAGTAATATACTCTGCTACTCAATGTAGTAAGGTACTCTGCTACTCAATGTAGTAATGCACTCTGCTACTCAATGTAGTAATCTACTCTGCTACTCAATGTAGTAATATACTCTGCTACTCAATGTAGTAATATACTCTGCTACTCAATGTAGTAATCTACTCTGCTACTCAATGTAGTAATGCACTCTGCTACTCAATGTAGTAATCTACTCTGCTACTCAATGTAGTAATATCTCTGCTACTCAATGTAGTAATATACTCTGCTACTCAATGTAGTAAGGTACTCTGCTACTCAATGTAGTAAGGTACTCTGCTACTCAATGTAGTAAGGTACTCTGCTACTCAATGTAGTAATATACTCTGCTACTCAATGTAGTAATGTACTCTGCTACTCAATGTAGTAATGCACTCTGCTACTCAATGTAGTAATCTACTCTGCTACTCAATGTAGTAATCTACTCTGCTACTCAATGTAGTAATATCTCTGCTACTCAATGTAGTAATATACTCTGCTACTCAATGTAGTAATGTACTCTGCTACTCAATGTAGTAATATACTCTGCTACTCAATGTAGTAATATACTCTGCTACTCAATGTAGTAATATACTCTGCTACTCAATGTAGTAATGCACTCTGCTGCTCAATGTAGTAATCTACTCTGCTACTCAATGTAGTAATATACTCTGCTACTCAATGTAGTAATATACTCTGCTACTCAATGTAGTAAGGTACTCTGCTACTCAATGTAGTAAGGTACTCTGCTACTCAATGTAGTAATGTACTCTGCTACTCAATGTAGTAAGGTACTCTGCTACTCAATGTAGTAATCTACTCTGCTACTCAATGTAGTAATGCACTCTGCTGCTCAATGTAGTAATCTACTCTGCTACTCAATGTAGTAATATCTCTGCTACTCAATGTAGTAATATACTCTGCTACTCAATGTAGTAAGGTACTCTGCTACTCAATGTAGTAATGTACTCTGCTACTCAATGTAGTAATATACTCTGCTACTCAATGTAGTAATATACTCTGCTACTCAATGTAGTAATGCACTCTGCTACTCAATGTAGTAATCTACTCTGCTACTCAATGTAGTAATATCTCTGCTACTCAATGTAGTAATATACTCTGCTACTCAATGTAGTAATGTACTCTGCTACTCAATGTAGTAATATACTCTGCTACTCAATGTAGTAATATACTCTGCTACTCAATGTAGTAATGCACTCTGCTACTCAATGTAGTAATCTACTCTGCTACTCAATGTAGTAATATCTCTGCTACTCAATGTAGTAATATACTCTGCTACTCAATGTAGTAAGGTACTCTGCTACTCAATGTAGTAATGTACTCTGCTACTCAATGTAGTAAGGTACTCTGCTACTCAATGTAGTAAGGTACTCTGCTACTCAATGTAGTAATGTACTCTGCTACTCAATGTAGTAAGGTACTCTGCTACTCAATGTAGTAATCTACTCTGCTACTCAATGTAGTAAGGTACTCTGCTACTCAATGTAGTAATATACTCTGCTACTCAATGTAGTAATGCACTCTGCTACTCAATGTAGTAATCTACTCTGCTACTCAACTACTCAATGTAGTAATATACTCTGCTACTCAATGTAGTAATATACTCTGCTACTCAATGTAGTAAGGTACTCTGCTACTCAATGTAGTAATGTACTCTGCTACTCAATGTAGTAATGTACTCTGCTACTCAATGTAGTAATATACTCTGCTACTCAATGTTGTAATGCACTCTGCTACTCAATGTAGTAATCTACTCTGCTACTCAATGTAGTAATATCTCTGCTACTCAATGTAGTAATATACTCTGCTACTCAATGTAGTAAGGTACTCTGCTACTCAATGTAGTAATGTACTCTGCTACTCAATGTAGTAATGTACTCTGCTACTCAATGTAGTAATGTACTCTGCTACTCAATGTAGTAATATACTCTGCTACTCAATGTAGTAATGTACTCTGCTACTCAATGTAGTAATATCTCTGCTACTCAATGTAGTAATATACTCTGCTACTCAATGTAGTAAGGTACTCTGCTACTCAATGTAGTAATGTACTCTGCTACTCAATGTAGTAATCTACTCTGCTACTCAATGTAGTAATATCTCTGCTACTCAATGTAGTAATATACTCTGCTACTCAATGTAGTAATCTACTCTGCTACTCAATGTAGTAATGCACTCTGCTACTCAATGTAGTAATCTACTCTGCTACTCAATGTAGTAATATCTCTGCTACTCAATGTAGTAATATACTCTGCTACTCAATGTAGTAAGGTACTCTGCTACTCAATGTAGTAAGGTACTCTGCTACTCAATGTAGTAAGGTACTCTGCTACTCAATGTAGTAAGGTACTCTGCTACTCAATGTAGTAATATACTCTGCTACTCAATGTAGTAATGCACTCTGCTACTCAATGTAGTAATCTACTCTGCTACTCAATGTAGTAATATATCTGCTACTCAATGTAGTAATATACTCTGCTACTCAATGTAGTAAGGTACTCTGCTACTCAATGTAGTAATGTACTCTGCTACTCAATGTAGTAATATACTCTGCTACTCAATGTAGTAATATACTCTGCTACTCAATGTAGTAATATACTCTGCTACTCAATGTAGTAATGCACTCTGCTACTCAATGTAGTAATCTACTCTGCTACTCAATGTAGTAATATACTCTGCTACTCAATGTAGTAATATACTCTGCTACTCAATGTAGTAAGGTACTCTGCTACTCAATGTAGTAAGGTACTCTGCTACTCAATGTAGTAATATACTCTGCTACTCAATGTAGTAAGGTACTCTGCTACTCAATGTAGTAATCTACTCTGCTACTCAATGTAGTAATGCACTCTGCTGCTCAATGTAGTAATCTACTCTGCTACTCAATGTAGTAATATCTCTGCTACTCAATGTAGTAATATACTCTGCTACTCAATGTAGTAAGGTACTCTGCTACTCAATGTAGTAAGGTACTCTGCTACTCAATGTAGTAATATACTCTGCTACTCAATGTAGTAATATACTCTGCTACTCAATGTAGTAATGCACTCTGCTACTCAATGTAGTAATCTACTCTGCTACTCAATGTAGTAATATCTCTGCTACTCAATGTAGTAATGTACTCTGCTACTCAATGTAGTAATGTACTCTGCTACTCAATGTAGTAATATACTCTGCTACTCAATGTAGTAATATACTCTGCTACTCAATGTAGTAATGCAATCTGCTGCTCAATGTAGTAATCTACTCTGCTACTCAATGTAGTAATATCTCTGCTACTCAATGTAGTAATATACTCTGCTACTCAATGTAGTAAGGTACTCTGCTACTCAATGTAGTAAGGTACTCTGCTACTCAATGTAGTAAGGTACTCTGCTACTCAATGTAGTAAGGTACTCTGCTACTCAATGTAGTAAGGTACTCTGCTACTCAATGTAGTAAGGTACTCTGCTACTCAATGTAGTAATGTACTCTGCTACTCAATGTAGTAATATACTCTGCTACTCAATGTAGTAATCTACTCTGCTACTCAATGTAGTAATGCACTCTGCTACTCAATGTAGTAATCTACTCTGCTACTCAATGTAGTAATATCTCTGCTACTCAATGTAGTAATATCTCTGCTACTCAATGTAGTAATATACTCTGCTACTCAATGTAGTAATGTACTCTGCTACTCAATGTAGTAATGTACTCTGCTACTCAATGTAGTAATATACTCTGCTACTCAATGTAGTAATATACTCTGCTACTCAATGTTGTAATGCAATCTGCTGCTCAATGTAGTAATCTACTCTGCTACTCAATGTAGTAATATCTCTGCTACTCAATGTAGTAATATACTCTGCTACTCAATGTAGTAAGGTACTCTGCTACTCAATGTAGTAATGTACTCTGCTACTCAATGTAGTAAGGTACTCTGCTACTCAATGTAGTAAGGTACTCTGCTACTCAATGTAGTAATGTACTCTGCTACTCAATGTAGTAATGTACTCTGCTACTCAATGTAGTAATATACTCTGCTACTCAATGTAGTAATATACTCTGCTACTCAATGTAGTAAGGTACTCTGCTACTCAATGTAGTAATGCACTCTGCTGCTCAATGTAGTAATCTACTCTGCTACTCAATGTAGTAATATACTCTGCTACTCAATGTAGTAATATACTCTGCTACTCAATGTAGTAATCTACTCTGCTACTCAATGTAGTAATGCACTCTGCTACTCAATGTAGTAATCTACTCTGCTACTCAATGTAGTAATATCTCTGCTACTCAATGTAGTAATATACTCTGCTACTCAATGTAGTAAGGTACTCTGCTACTCAATGTAGTAAGGTACTCTGCTACTCAATGTAGTAAGGTACTCTGCTACTCAATGTAGTAAGGTACTCTGCTACTCAATGTAGTAATATACTCTGCTACTCAATGTAGTAATGCACTCTGCTACTCAATGTAGTAATCTACTCTGCTACTCAATGTAGTAATATACTCTGCTACTCAATGTAGTAATATACTCTGCTACTCAATGTAGTAAGGTACTCTGCTACTCAATGTAGTAATGTACTCTGCTACTCAATGTAGTAATGTACTCTGCTACTCAATGTAGTAATATACTCTGCTACTCAATGTAGTAATATACTCTGCTACTCAATGTAGTAATGCACTCTGCTGCTCAATGTAGTAATCTACTCTGCTACTCAATGTAGTAATATACTCTGCTACTCAATGTAGTAATATACTCTGCTACTCAATGTAGTAAGGTACTCTGCTACTCAATGTAGTAAGGTACTCTGCTACTCAATGTAGTAATATACTCTGCTACTCAATGTAGTAATATACTCTGCTACTCAATGTAGTAATGCACTCTGCTGCTCAATGTAGTAATCTACTCTGCTACTCAATGTAGTAATATACTCTGCTACTCAATGTAGTAATATACTCTGCTACTCAATGTAGTAATGTACTCTGCTACTCAATGTAGTAATATACTCTGCTACTCAATGTAGTAATATACTCTGCTACTCAATGTAGTAATGCACTCTGCTACTCAATGTAGTAATCTACTCTGCTACTCAATGTAGTAATATCTCTGCTACTCAATGTAGTAATATACTCTGCTACTCAATGTAGTAATGTACTCTGCTACTCAATGTAGTAAGGTACTCTGCTACTCAATGTAGTAAGGTACTCTGCTACTCAATGTAGTAATATACTCTGCTACTCAATGTAGTAATGTACTCTGCTACTCAATGTAGTAAGGTACTCTGCTACTCAATGTAGTAATGTACTCTGCTACTCAATGTAGTAATATACTCTGCTACTCAATGTAGTAATGTACTCTGCTACTCAATGTAGTAATGCACTCTGCTACTCAATGTAGTAATCTACTCTGCTACTCAATGTAGTAATATCTCTGCTACTCAATGTAGTAATATACTCTGCTACTCAATGTAGTAATATACTCTGCTACTCAATGTAGTAAGGTACTCTGCTACTCAATGTAGTAATGTACTCTGCTACTCAATGTAGTAATGTACTCTGCTACTCAATGTAGTAATATACTCTGCTACTCAATGTTGTAATGCACTCTGCTACTCAATGTAGTAATCTACTCTGCTACTCAATGTAGTAATATCTCTGCTACTCAATGTAGTAATATACTCTGCTACTCAATGTAGTAAGGTACTCTGCTACTCAATGTAGTAAGGTACTCTGCTACTCAATGTAGTAATGTACTCTGCTACTCAATGTAGTAAGGTACTCTGCTACTCAATGTAGTAATGTACTCTGCTACTCAATGTAGTAAGGTACTCTGCTACTCAATGTAGTAATATCTCTGCTACTCAATGTAGTAATATACTCTGCTACTCAATGTAGTAAGGTACTCTGCTACTCAATGTAGTAATGCACTCTGCTGCTCAATGTAGTAATCTACTCTGCTACTCAATGTAGTAATATCTCTGCTACTCAATGTAGTAATATCTCTGCTACTCAATGTAGTAATCTACTCTGCTACTCAATGTAGTAATGCACTCTGCTGCTCAATGTAGTAATCTACTCTGCTACTCAATGTAGTAATATCTCTGCTACTCAATGTAGTAATATACTCTGCTACTCAATGTAGTAAGGTACTCTGCTACTCAATGTAGTAAGGTACTCTGCTACTCAATGTAGTAAGGTACTCTGCTACTCAATGTAGTAAGGTACTCTGCTACTCAATGTAGTAATGTACTCTGCTACTCAATGTAGTAAGGTACTCTGCTACTCAATGTAGTAATCTACTCTGCTACTCAATGTAGTAATGCACTCTGCTACTCAATGTAGTAATCTACTCTGCTACTCAATGTAGTAATATCTCTGCTACTCAATGTAGTAATATACTCTGCTACTCAATGTAGTAAGGTACTCTGCTACTCAATGTAGTAATGTACTCTGCTACTCAATGTAGTAATATACTCTGCTACTCAATGTAGTAATGCACTCTGCTACTCAATGTAGTAATCTACTCTGCTACTCAATGTAGTAATATACTCTGCTACTCAATGTAGTAATATACTCTGCTACTCAATGTAGTAAGGTACTCTGCTACTCAATGTAGTAATGTACTCTGCTACTCAATGTAGTAATATACTCTGCTACTCAATGTAGTAATATACTCTGCTACTCAATGTAGTAATGCAATCTGCTGCTCAATGTAGTAATCTACTCTGCTACTCAATGTAGTAATATCTCTGCTACTCAATGTAGTAATATACTCTGCTACTCAATGTAGTAAGGTACTCTGCTACTCAATGTAGTAAGGTACTCTGCTACTCAATGTAGTAAGGTACTCTGCTACTCAATGTAGTAATGTACTCTGCTACTCAATGTAGTAATGTACTCTGCTACTCAATGTAGTAATGTACTCTGCTACTCAATGTAGTAAGGTACTCTGCTACTCAATGTAGTAATCTACTCTGCTACTCAATGTAGTAATATACTCTGCTACTCAATGTAGTAATATACTCTGCTACTCAATGTAGTAAGGTACTCTGCTACTCAATGTAGTAATGTACTCTGCTACTCAATGTAGTAATGTACTCTGCTACTCAATGTAGTAATATACTCTGCTACTCAATGTAGTAAGGTACTCTGCTACTCAATGTAGTAAGGTACTCTGCTACTCAATGTAGTAAGGTACTCTGCTACTCAATGTAGTAATATACTCTGCTACTCAATGTAGTAATGTACTCTGCTACTCAATGTAGTAATGCACTCTGCTGCTCAATGTAGTAATCTACTCTGCTACTCAATGTAGTAATATCTCTGCTACTCAATGTAGTAATCTACTCTGCTACTCAATGTAGTAATGCACTCTGCTGCTCAATGTAGTAATCTACTCTGCTACTCAATGTAGTAATATACTCTGCTACTCAATGTAGTAATATACTCTGCTACTCAATGTAGTAATATACTCTGCTACTCAATGTAGTAAGGTACTCTGCTACTCAATGTAGTAAGGTACTCTGCTACTCAATGTAGTAAGGTACTCTGCTACTCAATGTAGTAATGTACTCTGCTACTCAATGTAGTAATGTACTCTGCTACTCAATGTAGTAATATACTCTGCTACTCAATGTAGTAAGGTACTCTGCTACTCAATGTAGTAATCTACTCTGCTACTCAATGTAGTAATGCACTCTGCTACTCAATGTAGTAATCTACTCTGCTACTCAATGTAGTAATATACTCTGCTACTCAATGTAGTAATATACTCTGCTACTCAATGTAGTAATGTACTCTGCTACTCAATGTAGTAAGGTACTCTGCTACTCAATGTAGTAATGTACTCTGCTACTCAATGTAGTAATGTACTCTGCTACTCAATGTAGTAATATACTCTGCTACTCAATGTAGTAAGGTACTCTGCTACTCAATGTAGTAATGTACTCTGCTACTCAATGTAGTAATGTACTCTGCTACTCAATGTAGTAATATACTCTGCTACTCAATGTAGTAAGGTACTCTGCTACTCAATGTAGTAATCTACTCTGCTACTCAATGTAGTAATGCACTCTGCTGCTCAATGTAGTAATCTACTCTGCTACTCAATGTAGTAATATACTCTGCTACTCAATGTAGTAATATACTCTGCTACTCAATGTAGTAATGTACTCTGCTACTCAATGTAGTAAGGTACTCTGCTACTCAATGTAGTAAGGTACTCTGCTACTCAATGTAGTAAGGTACTCTGCTACTCAATGTAGTAATATACTCTGCTACTCAATGTAGTAATGCACTCTGCTGCTCAATGTAGTAATCTACTCTGCTACTCAATGTAGTAATGTACTCTGCTACTCAATGTAGTAATATACTCTGCTACTCAATGTAGTAAGGTACTCTGCTACTCAATGTAGTAATGTACTCTGCTACTCAATGTAGTAATATACTCTGCTACTCAATGTAGTAATATACTCTGCTACTCAATGTAGTAAGGTACTCTGCTACTCAATGTAGTAATGTACTCTGCTACTCAATGTAGTAATGTACTCTGCTACTCAATGTAGTAATGTACTCTGCTACTCAATGTAGTAAGGTACTCTGCTACTCAATGTAGTAAGGTACTCTGCTACTCAATGTAGTAATGTACTCTGCTACTCAATGTAGTAATCTACTCTGCTACTCAATGTAGTAATGCACTCTGCTGCTCAATGTAGTAATCTACTCTGCTACTCAATGTAGTAATATCTCTGCTACTCAATGTAGTAATATACTCTGCTACTCAATGTAGTAAGGTACTCTGCTACTCAATGTAGTAAGGTACTCTGCTACTCAATGTAGTAATATACTCTGCTACTCAATGTAGTAATATACTCTGCTACTCAATGTAGTAATGCACTCTGCTACTCAATGTAGTAATCTACTCTGCTACTCAATGTAGTAATATCTCTGCTACTCAATGTAGTAATATACTCTGCTACTCAATGTAGTAAGGTACTCTGCTACTCAATGTAGTAAGGTACTCTGCTACTCAATGTAGTAAGGTACTCTGCTACTCAATGTAGTAATGTACTCTGCTACTCAATGTAGTAATGTACTCTGCTACTCAATGTAGTAATGTACTCTGCTACTCAATGTAGTAAGGTACTCTGCTACTCAATGTAGTAATCTACTCTGCTACTCAATGTAGTAATGTACTCTGCTACTCAATGTAGTAATGTACTCTGCTACTCAATGTAGTAAGGTACTCTGCTACTCAATGTAGTAATATACTCTGCTACTCAATGTAGTAATGCACTCTGCTACTCAATGTAGTAATATACTCTGCTACTCAATGTAGTAAGGTACTCTGCTACTCAATGTAGTAAGGTACTCTGCTACTCAATGTAGTAATCTACTCTGCCCCTACTCAATGTAGTAATGTACTCTGCTACTCAATGTAGTAATGCACTCTGCTGCTCAATGTAGTAATCTACTCTGCTACTCAATGTAGTAATATCTCTGCTACTCAATGTAGTAATATACTCTGCTACTCAATGTAGTAATGTACTCTGCTACTCAATGTAGTAATATACTCTGCTACTCAATGTAGTAATATACTCTGCTACTCAATGTAGTAATGTACTCTGCTACTCAATGTAGTAATGTACTCTGCTACTCAATGTAGTAAGGTACTCTGCTACTCAATGTAGTAATCTACTCTGCTACTCAATGTAGTAATGCACTCTGCTGCTCAATGTAGTAATCTACTCTGCTACTCAATGTAGTAATATCTCTGCTACTCAATGTAGTAATATACTCTGCTACTCAATGTAGTAAGGTACTCTGCTACTCAATGTAGTAAGGTACTCTGCTACTCAATGTAGTAAGGTACTCTGCTACTCAATGTAGTAAGGTACTCTGCTACTCAATGTAGTAATATACTCTGCTACTCAATGTAGTAATATACTCTGCTACTCAATGTAGTAATGCACTCTGCTGCTCAATGTAGTAATCTACTCTGCTACTCAATGTAGTAATATCTCTGCTACTCAATGTAGTAATATACTCTGCTACTCAATGTAGTAATATACTCTGCTACTCAATGTAGTAAGGTACTCTGCTACTCAATGTAGTAATGTACTCTGCTACTCAATGTAGTAATGTACTCTGCTACTCAATGTAGTAATATACTCTGCTACTCAATGTAGTAATGCACTCTGCTACTCAATGTAGTAATCTACTCTGCTACTCAATGTAGTAATGCACTCTGCTGCTCAATGTAGTAATCTACTCTGCTACTCAATGTAGTAATATCTCTGCTACTCAATGTAGTAATATACTCTGCTACTCAATGTAGTAAGGTACTCTGCTACTCAATGTAGTAAGGTACTCTGCTACTCAATGTAGTAAGGTACTCTGCTACTCAATGTAGTAAGGTACTCTGCTACTCAATGTAGTAAGGTACTCTGCTACTCAATGTAGTAAGGTACTCTGCTACTCAATGTAGTAATCTACTCTGCTACTCAATGTAGTAATGCACTCTGCTGCTCAATGTAGTAATCTACTCTGCTACTCAATGTAGTAATATCTCTGCTACTCAATGTAGTAATATACTCTGCTACTCAATGTAGTAAGGTACTCTGCTACTCAATGTAGTAAGGTACTCTGCTACTCAATGTAGTAATATACTCTGCTACTCAATGTAGTAATATACTCTGCTACTCAATGTAGTAATGTACTCTGCTACTCAATGTAGTAATATACTCTGCTACTCAATGTAGTAATGCACTCTGCTACTCAATGTAGTAATCTACTCTGCTACTCAATGTAGTAATATACTCTGCTACTCAATGTAGTAATATACTCTGCTACTCAATGTAGTAATATACTCTGCTACTCAATGTAGTAAGGTACTCTGCTACTCAATGTAGTAATGTACTCTGCTACTCAATGTAGTAATGTACTCTGCTACTCAATGTAGTAATATACTCTGCTACTCAATGTAGTAATGCAATCTGCTACTCAATGTAGTAATCTACTCTGCTACTCAATGTAGTAATGCACTCTGCTACTCAATGTAGTAATCTACTCTGCTACTCAATGTAGTAATATACTCTGCTACTCAATGTAGTAATGTACTCTGCTACTCAATGTAGTAAGGTACTCTGCTACTCAATGTAGTAAGGTACTCTGCTACTCAATGTAGTAAGGTACTCTGCTACTCAATGTAGTAAGGTACTCTGCTACTCAATGTAGTAAGGTACTCTGCTACTCAATGTAGTAAGGTACTCTGCTACTCAATGTAGTAATGTACTCTGCTACTCAATGTAGTAATGCACTCTGCTGCTCAATGTAGTAATCTACTCTGCTACTCAATGTAGTAATATCTCTGCTACTCAATGTAGTAATATACTCTGCTACTCAATGTAGTAATGTACTCTGCTACTCAATGTAGTAATGTACTCTGCTACTCAATGTAGTAATGTACTCTGCTACTCAATGTAG
>NW_025547913.1:0-42794 GCF_905237065.1 Salmo salar | reverse complement strand
CACGAAACATTTGTAAACGGCACGTCGTGATTTCCGTCTCCTTCAACTTTGACGTACATTATTAGTAGTTACACTCACAAAACAAGCGTGTATCTAGTCAGGTTGGCTTCAATGCAATCCTCTCTGATTATTGATACACATCAACCTTGATGTTTTTCCTGGGGCGTATTGACCCGAAAGAAGCCGATTTGAAACGCATCAATACACTGCCGCACCAGTGGAACTCTATCGTTGATTACTGTGTTTTGGCCCAATGACCCTATCATCAAAATCTTGATAGCCAATGAGCTAAGAGTAAATAGGGTGTATAATGGTTTATAAGTTTAAACCCCTTCGCCGTAAACTCTAGGCGTAATCTACTCATTTCAATTCTGGCGGAGCCACTATTACCATCTCCTCTTAATCAATAAGCGTTTTCAACAAGTTTATTTTGTATGAAATTATGGCGAATAAATCAGGAAAGTCTAAAACAAAAGTCTAGGTATACGGATTTGACCGAGATTTTAGACGAGGAATTGATAGAGAAAAGCTAGACTAGAATTTCTAGAAAGATGATTCACTCAGTAATTTTTCCACTAGATATATTTCACATCATGTGCTGATAAGTAAGTGGTCCTGTTATTGTTTGAATATATAAATATATATATTTATTATTTTATTTTATTATTAAATTCCATCACCAATTCTTCCCCTGTGGCTCATCGATTTTGTTTATATTACCTATGGGTTCCAAAATTCTCACGGGACCAATACAAAATATCTGAAATCTATACATTCACTACTTCTCGCTCTGATAAGCCATCTGCTAAATGACTAAAATGTAAATTATAAATACACCTTGGCTTACTGTGTGTTTATAATATATATATTTTTATTATTTACTTAAATACATTCACCATAATGTTCCCTGTACTCTATATAATACACATCTGTTTTATTTTTTGTTGATGCTCATATGTAAAGTATTCTTACTGAGTTTTGCCTTTCCATTCACAGTGGGTGATTCTGATTCTCAGGCCACCGAGTGGCTGGTCCCATCCCCTCTGAAGCTGGTTCATCCAGCACCCCTGCTGTCTCTGGCTCCACACCTAGTCTGTGTGAAGTCAGTAACAAGCGGAGGTGGGGCAAGAGACCCTTCACGGGACTCTATGTCAGAAGAGGATGTGAAACCATTCCCCAGTTTTCAGACCCAAAGGGCAGCCAGGCCCTCAACTTACTTGATGCAAATTACACCCCTTCAACTTTTCCAACTGTTTTTCCCTCGTCGGTTGTAGATTCCCTTTCAACCTTATTAACTCAGAGAACATGAACCCATTTCCATTTCGGACACCTTTTCTGCTTTCTTTCACTGGTCATTTACATGGGGCCTAGTGAAGTTGCAAACTCCTAAGGACTACTGGAAGGCGTCACCCTCTACCACTGCCTTTCCCCTCGGCCTAGTGTCATCTCTTGCAACGGTTTCTGTCTATCTCACGGGCACTTCACATCAGTACCCTTGATGGAGAATACAAGCAGAGAGGCACACAAGGTTTATACTTTAAATCACCTCTCTACCCTACACATCTTGCCTGCAAACCTATTTTCAGCTCTGCCCAGAACCTGTCCACATAGAGGGGGTGGTAGCCTCCAAGGCCAGAATCAGCCTAAAACAATACATGCGTAACTAAACCCACCAAATGATATACTGTTTGTTTTCTACTGTTTCTCTGTATTTTTTGTTTATGAGGGGTTTTCATAATGCTGATTATATTCCTTATTGGAATTACTGATTTTCACTGCTGGGAAGTACAACCTATTTGTAACTTCTACACAACCTTGTTCAAACCTGAGGCGCGCATGTGTGGCTGTACCATTCAACCACAGGCGGCTTTCCGAAACAAGGACAGCGACATGCCTAGGCGGGCCGAGCGGGTAGCATCTCGATGATCCCTAAATGGCCTGCTGTTTGTGAAGTGGATGAATACCGGGAGGTGGTCAATGTGTGCTCCACTATCCACAAGTCCCTTCAGTGGAATCAGGTCATCAGGCGTGTCAAGGTCGTGGCGGGGCATGAACACCAAAAATTAACCCACATTCGTACCTTTATCCAAATACAAACCAAGAGCATGGGGGTGTATACCTATCAATCACTGATTACTAAATGTCTACACAAACCATAATTAAAACATTTTTATCATTTTATTATTTGGTGTGGTTAATTCTTTCTTTAGAAATGGCCAAGAGCTGTACACCCCCATCTCTCACTTGCATTCAGTACTCATCCTCCAAATCCACTGCTACCTTCTGGCTCCCCTCTACCTCTGTCTCTTCTGCTCCAAACTGTGGGTGTTTCACCTGCCCAGATACATCTCTGCAGCATGGATGTGCCTCCGGGCAAAAAGGCCACAGTGGGGAGACAGTTCGCTGTCGCCCTTTGTCACAGAAAATGTGCCATCACCACACACCACCTCCCATACCTCTTCAGAAAAAACTGCTATGTCCATACCATCAACACAATCTTGTGACTGAGGTCTTCACATATTCAAATATAAAAGTGTAAATAGTTCCCATGTTATTTTTTACTTTTTTGGGGGGGAGTGTTAAGGGTGACATTTTTATTTTTGTATATATTGTTTCTTTCATATTTCCTTACCAATTTGGCCACTTGGGTATTTGGGTATTGGTGTGACACTCCTCATGATCTCATTGCTCTAGCTCATTTTTTTATTAATTTTCCACTTTCTCATCTATTGTTTTCTCTTATTTTCTGCAATCAAACCATCCCCAGCATCCCATCTGTATGTTTGTTCTGTTCTTCTTTATTTGAAAGATGATACAGCAACAATAAAAACAGAAAACATATGTTTGTTTCCTTGTATTTTCTTCTACCAGATCTATTGTGTTATATTCTCCTACATTCAATTCACAATTTCCACAAACTTCAGAGTCTTTCCTTTCAAATGAAACCAAGAACAAGCATATCCTTGCTACATGGGCCTGAGCTACAGACAGTTAGATTTGGGTATGTCTTTAGGCGGAAATTAAGAGAAGTGGGGGTAGCCCTAACAGGCTAACCTGTTAGGGCTAGGGGGCAGTATTGACACGGCTGGATAAAAAACATACCCGATTTTATCTGGTTACCACTCCTACCCAGTAACTAGAATATGCATATACTTATTACATATGAATAGAAAACACCCTAAAGTTTCTAAAACTGTTTGAATGGTGTCTGTGAGTATAACAGAACTCAAATGGCAGGTCAAAACCTGAGAGATTCCTTTACAGGAAGTGGCCTGTCTGACCATTTCTTGAACTTCTTTTCCATCTCTATCTTTTACTAAGGATCTCTGCTCTAACGTGACACTTCCTACGTCTTCCATAGGCTCCTCAGAGCCCGGGAAAAACAGAATGTCGTCATTCCAGCCCCAGGCTGAAACACATATCGCCTTTCTCAAGTGGCCGATCAAGGGACTCTGGGCTTATGCGCGTGACCCGACCGCCCCGCCTTTGTGATTTTTTCCTCTGTTTGCCGAAAAGGAGATTCCCTGTCAGAATATTATCGCTTTCTACGCGAAAAATGGCGTTAAAATTGATTTTAAACAGCGGTTGACATCGCTTCAAGTACGGTAATGGAATATTTAGAATTTTATTGTCACGAATTGCGCCATGCGCGCGACACTTCTTTACCATTTCCCGGATAGTGTCTGGAAGCATCGAACAAAACGCCGCTATTCGGATATAACGATGGATTATTTTGGACCAAACCAACATTTGTTATTGAAGTAGCAGTCCTGGGAGTGCATTCTGACGAAGACAACAAAGGTAATCAAACTTTTATAATAGTAAATATGTTATGGTGAGTGCTAAACTTGCCGGGTGTCTAAATAGCGAGCCCGTGATGCCTGGGCTATGTACTTAGAATATTGCAAAATGTGCTTTCACCAAAAGCTATTTTAAATCGGACATATCGAGTGCATAGAGGAGGTCTGTATCTATAATTCTTAAAATAATTGTTATGCTTTTTGTGAACGTTTATCGTGAGTAATTTAGTAAAATGTTAGCGAATTCCCGGAAGTATGCTAGTTCTGAACGTCACATGCTAATGTAAAAGCTGTTTTTGATATAAATATGAACTTGATTGAACAAAACATGCATGTATTGTATAACATAATGTCCTAGGGTTGTCATCTGATGAAGATCATCAAAGGTGAGTGCTGCATTTAGCTGTCTTCTGGGTTTTGGTGACATTATATGCTGGCTTGAAAAATGGGTGTCTGATTATTTCTGGCTTGGTACTCTGCTGACATAATCTAATGTTTTGCTTTCGTTGTAAAGCCTTTTTGAAATCGGACAGTGTGGTTAGATTAACGAGAGTCTTGTCTTTAGTACAGAACATGTCAATGCAACCCGATTATAGTAAGAGCTATGGAAACAATGATTAAACATTGAGAGATTTATTTACCTCTGAGTCTACAGATCCTTTGTGTGTGTATTTGTTTGATAGATTCACTCCGGTTGACAGAAGTATTACCTTGCCTGTAGATTTTAGCTATATTATGATGATAGTATTTCCATAAATTAAATTGTGTAATGAAGCATGTGTGCAAATGTATGAAGCTAAGGTTTTAAGTACACTTGTAAAACCGTTGCAGTAGAATGGTTAAGGGCTATGAAATAAGGATCCGTAACTAGTCAGATTGAACAACCCAGAACAAAGGGTTTGAAAGTGTGTGGTTTTATGAGTTGATTTCACCTACTTTTAATATAAGCATTTTGATAGAACCTCCTTCGATAGTTTAAGCCATAATCTAATGATTATCTTAACCTCTCTAGGGTCGGCGGGATGAAATCGTCCCACCTACGTAACAGCCAGTGGAATCCTGTGGCGCGTTATTCAAATACCTTAGAAATGCTATTACTTCAATTTCTCAAACATATGACTATTTTACACCATTTTAAAGACAAGACTCTCGTTAATCTAACCACACTGTCCGATTTCCAAAAGGCTTTACAACGAAAGCAAAACATTAGATTATGTCAGCAGAGTACCCAGCCAGAAATAATCAGACACCCATTTTTCAAGCTAGCATATAATGTCACATAAACCCAAACCACAGCTAAATGCAGCACTAACCTTTGATGATCTTCATCAGATGACACACCTAGGACATTATGTTATACAATACATGCATGTTTTGTTCATATTTATATCAAAAACCAGCTTTTTACATTAGCATGTGACGTTCAGAACTAGCATACCCCCCGCAAACTTCTGGTGAATTTACTAAACATTTACTAAATTACTCACGATAAACGTTCACAAAAAGCATAACAATTATTTTAAGAATTATAGATACAGAACTCCTCTATGCACTTCGATATGTCCGATTTTAAAATAGCTTTTCGGTGAAAGCACATTTTGCAATATTCTGAGTAGATAGCCCGGCATCACAGGGCTAGCTATTTAGACACCCAGCAAGTTTAGCACTCACCAAAGTCAGATTTACTATAAGAAAAATGTTATTACCTTTGCTGTTCTTCGTCAGAATGCACTCCCAGGACTTCTACTTCAATAACAAATGTTGGTTTGGTCCCAAATAATCCATAGTTATATCCAAATAGCGAGCGTTTTGTTTGTGCGTTCAAGACACTATCCGAAAGGGTAAATAAGGGTTACGCGCGCGACGCATTTCGTGACAAAAAAATTCTAAATATTCCATTACAGTACTTCGAAGCATGTCAACCGCTGTTTAAAATCAATTTTTATGCCATTTTCTCGTAAAAAGCGATAATATTCTGACCGGGAATCTGTGTTTAGGTTCAGAGACGATAGAAAATAAAAACATGGGGTCGACTCGTGCACCCGCCTAAGCCCATTATCCTCTGATAGAGCACTTGCCAAAAGCGCTAATGTGTTTCAGCCTGGGGCTGGAATTACATCATTCAGCTTTTTCCCGCCTTCTGAGAGCCTATGGGAGCCGTAGGAAGTGTCACGTTACAGCAAAGATCCTCAGTCTTCAATAAACAGAGTCAAGAAGCTCAAGGAATGGTCAGACAGGCCACTTCCTGTAAGGAATCTTCTCAGGTTTTTGCCTGCCATATGAGTTCTGTTATACTCACAGACACCATTCAAACAGTTTTAGAAACTTTAGGGTGTTTTCTATCCAAAGCCAATAATTATATGCATATTCTAGTTACTGGGCAGGAGTAGTAACCAGATTAAATCGGGTACGTTTTTTATCCGGCCGTGCAAATACTGCCCCCTATCCCCAACAGGTTAAATTGAAATCAGGTGTCCCTGGTGTTGAATTTCTACCACACCTCCACCTCCACTCCAAATAATATACTTTGAATTATGGTTGAAAATGAGTCACATCAACAAAACGTATTAGACATCATTTGTTGCAAAATCTAGTTTTAGAAACAGAGGACTGTATCAAAATGGCATCTCCCATTGCATGCCAACGACTTCCACATAGGATACATTACATATGGTTTCCTCTACAATTAATAATGCCTGTTAGTTCATGACCATATTTGTTCAAACAAGTCCTCAATTCAGACACATTTCTATTAGAAATATCCAAAACATAAAAAATCCATAACATTCTAAATGATCATAGAGAACTTACCAGGCTGAGGTGACTCATACACTTCCTCTTTCAGAACTCCGAGACAGTCAACACAGAAGACCAATAAAAGAACATGAAAACCTGTGGCTTCCATGAAACAAACACAATGCACTTATACCCAGGGGGCGGTTCTTTGGGGGGGCCCTGTGTCAACAATTTTGGACCCCCTTGTGGCCCCCCTAAATGTGGAGTATGAAATCATTTTTAGATAACACATTTTTGCTATCATTCTTTTTACATCCGTTATTAGACAGTGGCAACACGGAACACTAATGACACTATGAACACGGTCTTTTGCCTGCAATGCAGTGAAGAAAACGATATGACAACAATAACGTCTAATGTAACTGGCCCCTCTAACAGTACAACTGGCCCCAGCTTGGCCCCCCGGTTGAAATGGTACAGAACTGCCAAAAATGGGGTTTGGGGGGGTCCCGGAAGTGCTGTGACATCTTTTTGGCGCGATCAGCTCCTACAGTCAAAGATGAACCACAGATAGAACAATGAGACAGATATTCCACTGGATGTATAAAATGTGAAGCATCCGCTGGCGTTTCCACTCACTACCAAATAAATACCAAATATCTCATCAATGAAACATTTGATCTTAATACAGTTTTCTGTACCCAAAACTAGAATCTGTGCTGAACAGAGTGGAAGAAGTTTTGTAGACTTTACCATTTGCCAAAGTAAAAATGTTAAGTATACACACGCAATTTACAGAGTAGGCTTTCTCCTAGGGAAATATGCAACATCTCACTAGATCACGCCAATCGAAACATGCAGGCTAGTTTGTGCTTGGCTCTGCCCACTTACTTGCTTGTTCTGCCCGCTCTTTGTTCCCATTGGAAATTAATACCTAGAATAAATGCTGTGCCGATTTTATCTTGAACCCCGAAGGAACGGGGAAACCAGACTAGCCTCTCTAGCTCGACCGAAGATATCGCAGCCTATATATTTCGGGGGTAAGTACTACTTTATATATTTTGCAGGGTACGTACTACTTCCTACCTAATACGTTTCTTTGACTAGCTAGCTAACGTTACCTAGCATGCAACAACAATGAGAAACTGGGGTGTAATCATTAGTCCGAAACAGTTGCGTTTTGCAATGAAAACGAGTTTCTATTGGACAAATTCAGGTAGGTCCCTCTCCGTTTCGTTCCGTTTGCGAAACGTTTTGCAACAGAATCAGCGTAATGAATACGCCCCTGCTATGCGGTAAATGTGTGCTAATCGAGGTGATCAGGTTTGGAGATTATTCTCTATACCAAGCGGATGTATATTATACCAAAACGGATATCATCCCTTCCAAAAGAATCAAAGACAATTGTGGCTGCAAGATATTAAGAAAGAGTGGACTGGGGGCACCGATGGTCTGAATGGTTATTATAGTTTATGTGGAGTAGAGCACATTTAATCTCGGGGTAAATTTACTTGGGCTAGCTAACTAGATATTGTAATGACCTTTAACACCTATAGCGACCTCGTCAAGGGGTTCGGACCTCTTGGCATAACCACTAAAGGAAAGGCTCAGCCATTTTGAATGTTATATTGTTTTTGTGCATCTGAGTGATGTTCTATCGATTCCCTGGGTAATTTCATGTTTTCACCTTTAGAACAAAGTTCTACAGCATTAGTAAAAATATAATCAATACACGTGAATAATAAAGTTTTATTGTTTGTACACTTTTTTTGGTAGGTTGACTGATAACATGAACCAGATTACAGGCACTGGTTACAGTGAGCAGGTTCATATTGAGTGGTGAAAACTTGATGAAAACCAGTGTATATTCAGGTCACCCAGATATCTCTCTTAACGTCACACACTATCAAGCCATTTAACACATATTATCCAGATACTGACTGCTAGCACTCGGTAGATAGCAGTACCCCAAAATAATAGGCTTTAGATGTGGCAGGTGAACCTGCAACCACAACACTTCAACAACCTTTTTGGCACGAGATCCTCTCTCAGCTTCACAGGAATTTGTCTGGGAAACATGTTCAGCAACACCTCCCCCCATATTTTTATGGGTGTTGAACAGTCAAACTAAATCTCTGAAAACAACCTCTAACCCTTTACACAGTCAGCACATCTGGGCCTACAACCACAAAGCATCTCAGAGTAGGAGTACTGATCTAGGATCTGTCCATATAATATTATTCATTATGATCTAAAATAAGGCAAAACTGATCCTAGATCTTACTCAGACGGTAACGGACTGACCACCGGGAGAATTCCCTGTGGGCTGGTCAACCTCTGGGCCGGTGGGCCGCCTGCGTATACATTAGAGGACACCAGTATCGATCACGGTCATTTCTTTTGGATGATAATACTACTGGGAATGTATGACGTCTGGTTGAAAGAACATCTCACCGAATGCATTGAGAAAAGCAAGAACCTACATCAGTCCTGGGGCAAGAGGCAGAGGTTCTCTAATCACACTCCTCTCAAAAAATACTGTCAACACCGTCATTCACACAATTCAGAGCATTATCCAAGAGAACATGTCAAGTGAAATTGAACAAGCTGGAATGTTCTCTGTCCAGATCGACACAACTCAGGACATAACTTCTCAAGACCAGTGCTCTGTCATTATGAGATATGTGACAGACGTCGTACAAGAGAGGCTCGTGGCTGTTGTGAAGTGTCAGGGATCTACTGGACAGTACTTTGTCCAGCTGTTGACAGATATTGTGGATAAACACAAATTAGACAAGTGCATTGGCAAAGCTACGGATGGAGCATCCAAAATGCAGGGCAAATATAAGGGCTTCTCTACTCTGTTATCCTCAAAGTCCCCCAATCAAGTGCATGTATGGCGCTATGCACGTGTCCTTAATCTGGTTTGGTCTGACAACAACTGAAATTGTCTTAGCGAGTGGGTCACTGTTTGCTCTCCTTAACGACATTGCTGTGTTACTCCGTGAATCCGACCAAAGGATGGATGTGTGGGAGAAGAAGAGCCAGGACACTTGACACAGACCCCTATCTCCAATCGGAGAAACACGCTGGTGGGCTTAAGGATAGAGCTTTGAAGAAGGTCTTTGGATCCTTTGAAAAACCAGACCAGGGTCTCTATGTTGAAGTACTCCTCATACTGTCAGCCATACAAGGACAGGCCAACACGAAGACAACTGTTTGGGTGAAGGCAAGAGGATTTACTGAGGTTCTTCTCCGGTATGAGACGATACTGACCGCTCAAATATTTCTTTGGATATTTGAGAACACGTCACCACTGTCCAAATACCTGCAGACAAGTGGGATGGACATCCTGTCTGCCCATCGAATGGTTGTGGCTACACAGGAAACCCTGAAAGGCATGGCAAGAGACCTTGACCCCATTAAGGCAGCTACAGACACATTTGTTCAGTTTACAAATAAGAAGATCAAAGAACAGGATGAGGACACAGAGCTGGAGGAGGTGGAAGCCACTCTGCCACAGAAAAAGGCAAGAAAGAAGAAAATCATGTCTGGAGAGACGGCTCAAGATGAAGCTTTGACAGAGGCAGAGAGTGCCTCTAAAGTTCCAAGTCCACAATCAAATTATGGATACAGTCACAGATAGTATCCACAGGTGATTTCTGTCTCGTGGCTCGCTCTATATGCTGACCTAGACCTTCTGGATCCTAGAAACTTCTCCCAGATAACATCCAATGGTCTTCCACAGACAACCCTTCAAAAGCTCAGCAAAATGTTTGCTTCAATTTGATAGCCGAGCAACTGTTGACAATTTGCAGTGTGAGCTGAGGAGCCTCGCTGTAACAGTGGAAAATACTGAAAAGTTCAGGATTGGAGGAATACATGACCAGGACAGTGGAGGACGGCCCTGATGGAAATGAAGAATACATGACCAGGACAGTGGAGGACGGCCCTGATGGAAATGAAGAATACATGACCAGGACAGTGGAGGACGGCCCTGATGGAAATGAAGAATACATGACCAGGACAGTGGAGGACGGCCCTGATGGAAATGAAGAATACATGACCAGGACAGTGGAGGACGGCCCTGATGGAAATGAAGAATACATGACCAGGACAGTGGAGGACTGCCCTGATGGAAATGAAGAATACATGACCAGGACAGTGGAGGACGGCCCTGATGGAAATGAAGAATACATGACCAGGACAGTGGAGGACTGCCCTGATGGAAATGAAGAATACATGACCAGGACAGTGGAGGACGGCCCTGATGGAAATGAAGAATGCATGACCAGGACAGTGGAGGATGGCCCTGATGGAAATGAAGAATACATGACCAGGACAGTGGAGGACGGCCCTGACGGGAAATGGAAGATGTGGTGGAAATGAAGAATAAATGCTGCTCCATCCTACAAAGAATGTCCACTGTGTTGTTACCAGATGCTGAGACGGTACAACCTGCTGACTGATGCATACCATATCATCAGCCTTGGATACAAGTTCCTACTCACCCTCTCAGTTACCCAGGTAGATCCTACTCACCCTCTCAGTTACCCAGGTAGTTCCTACTCACCCTCAGTTACCCAGGTAGATCCTACTCACCCTCTCAGTTACCCAGGTAGATCCTACTCAGCCTCTCAGTTACCCAGGTAGATCCTACTCACCCTCTCTGTTACCCAGGTAGATCCTACTCACCCTCTCAGTTACCCAGGTAGATCCTACTCACCCTCTCAGTTACCCAGGTAGTTCCTACTCACCTTCTGTTACCCAGGTAGATCCTACTCACCCTCAGTTACCCAGGTAGTTCCTACTCACCCTCAGTTACCCAGGTAGTTCCTACTCACCCTCAGTTACCCAGGTAGATCCTACTCACCCTCTCTGTTACCCAGGTAGTTCCTACTCACCCTCTCAGTTACCCAGGTAGATCCTACTCACCCTCTCAGTTACCCAGGTAGATCCTGCTCACCCTCTGTTACCCAGGTAGTTCCTACTCACCCTCTCAGTTACCCAGCTAGATCCTACTCACCCTCTGTTACCCAAGTAGTTCCTACTCACCCTCTCAGTTACCCAGGTAGTTCCCACTCACCCTCTCAGTTACCCAGGTAGATCCTACTCACCCTCTCAGTTACCCAGGTAGCTTGTGAATGAAGTTTCTCTACCTTAAAGTATATCAAGAGCAGGGGCTGGTAGTGATGTAGCTAGGTGGTTGTATTAGGGGTAGTGATGTAGCTAGGTGGTTATATTAGGGGTTGTGGTGTAGCTAGGTGGTTTTATTAGGGGCTGATAGTGATGTAGCTAGGTGGTTGTATTAGGGGTTGTGGTGTAGCTAGGTGGTTGTATTAGGGGTTGTGATGTAGCTAGGTGGTTATATTAGGGGTTGTGGTGTAGCTAGGTGGTTATATTAGGGGTTGTGGTGTAGATAGGTGGTTATATTAGGGGTTGTGGTGTAGCTAGGTGGTTGTATTAGGGGTTGTGGTGTAGCTAGGTGGTTGTATTAGGGGCTGGTTGTGATGTAGCTAGGTGGTTGTATTAGGGGTTGTGATGTAGCTAGGTGGTTATATTAGGGGTTGTGATGTAGCTAGGTGGTTGTATTAGGGGTTGTGGTGTAGCTAGGTGGTTGTATTAGGGGTTGTGATGTAGCTAGGTGGTTGTATTAGGGGTTATGATGTAGCTAGGTGGTTGTATTAGGGGTTGTGGTGTAGCTAGGTGGTTGTATTAGGGGTTGTGGTGTAGCTAGGTGGTTGTATTAGGGGTTGTGATGTAGCTAGGTGGTTGTATTAGGGGTTGTGATGTAGCTAGGTGGTTGTATTAGGGGTTGTGGTGTAGCTAGGTGGTTGTATTAGGGGTTGTGATGTAGCTAGGTGGTTGTATTAGGGGTTGTGGTGTAGCTAGGTGGTTGTATTAGGGGTTGTGATGTAGCTAGGTGGTTGTATTAGGGGTTGTGATGTAGCTAGGTGGTTGTATTAGGGGTAGTGATGTAGCTAGGTGGTTGTATTAGGGGTAGTGATGTAGCTAGGTGGTTGTATTAGGGGCTGGTAGTGATGTAGCTAGGTGGTTGTATTAGGGGCTGGTAGTGATGTAGCTAGGTGGTTGTATTAGGGGCTGGTAGTGATGTAGCTAGGTGGTTGTATTAGGGGTTGTGATGTAGCTAGGTGGTTGTATTTGGGGTAGTGATGTAGCTAGGTGGTTATATTAGGGGTTGTGATGTAGCTAGGTGGATGTATTAGGGGTTGTGATGTAGCTAGGTGGTTATATTAGGGGTTGTGATGTAGCTAGGTGGTTATATTAGGGGTTGTGGTGTAGCTAGGTGGTTATATTAGGGGTTGTGGTGTAGCTAGGTGGTTATATTAGGGGTTGCGGTGTAGCTAGGTAGTTGTATTAGGGGCTGGTTGTGATGTAGCTAGGTGGTTGTATTAGGGGTTGTGATGTAGCTAGGTGGTTGTATTAGGGGTTGTGATGTAGCTAGGTGGTTGTATTAGGGGTTGTGGTGTAGCTAGGTGGTTGTATTAGGGGGTTGTGATGTAGCTAGGTGGTTGTATTAGGGGGTTGTGATGTAGCTAGGTGGTTGTATTAGGGGTTGTGATGTAGCTAGGTGGTTGTATTAGGGGTTGTGATGTAGCTAGGTGGTTGTATTAGGGGTAGTGATGTAGCTAGGTGGTTGTATTAGGGGCTGGTAGTGATGTAGCTAGGTGGTTGTATTAGGGGCTGGTAGTGATGTAGCTAGGTGGTTGTATTAGGGGTTGTGATGTAGCTAGGTGGTTGTATTTGGGGTAGTGATGTAGCTAGGTGGTTATATTAGGGGTTGTGATGTAGCTAGGTGGATGTATTAGGGGTTGTGATGTAGCTAGGTGGTTATATTAGGGGTTGTGATGTAGCTAGGTGGTTATATTAGGGGTTGTGGTGTAGCTAGGTGGTTATATTAGGGGTTGTGGTGTAGCTAGGTGGTTATTATAGGGGTTGTGGTGTAGCTAGGTAGTTGTATTAGGGGCTGGTTGTGATGTAGCTAGGTGGTTGTATTAGGGGTTGTGATGTAGCTAGGTGGTTGTATTAGGGGTTGTGGTGTAGCTAGGTGGTTGTATTAGGGGTAGTGATGTAGCTAGGTGGTTGTATTAGGGGTTGTGGTGTAGCTAGGTGGTTGTATTAGGGGTTGTGATGTAGCTAGGTGGTTGTATTAGGGGTTGTGATGTAGCTAGGTGGTTGTATTAGGGGTTGTGGTGTAGCTAGGTGGTTGTATTAGGGGTTGTGATGTAGCTAGGTGGTTGTATTCGGGGTTGTGATGTAGCTAGGTGGTTGTATTAGGGGTTGTGATGTAGCTAGGTGGTTGTATTAGGGGTTGTGATGTAGCTAGGTGGTTGTATTAGGGGTAGTGATGTAGCTAGGTGGTTGTATTAGGGGCTGGTAGTGATGTAGCTAGGTGGTTGTATTAGGGGCTGGTAGTGATGTAGCTAGGTGGTTGTATTAGGGGTTGTGATGTAGCTAGGTGGTTGTATTAGGGGATGTGATTTAGCTAGGTGGTTGTATTAGGGGTTGTGATGTAGCTAGGTGGTTGTATTAGGGGTTGTGATGTAGCTAGGTGGTTGTATTAGGGGTTGTGATGTAGCTAGGTGGTTGTATTAGGGGTTGTGATGTAGCTAGGTGGTTGAATTAGGGGTTGTGATGTAGCTAGGTGGTTGTATTAGGGGTTGTGGTGTAGCTAGGTGGTTGTATTAGGGGTTGTGATGTAGCTAGGTGGTTGTATTAGGGGTTGTGATGTAGCTAGGTGGTTGTATTAGGGGTTGTGATGTAGCTAGGTGGTTGTATTAGGGGTTGTGATGTAGCTAGGTGGTTGTCTTAGGGGTTGTGATGTAGCTAGGTGGTTGTATTAGGGGCTGGTAGTGATGTAGCTAGGAGGTTGTATTAGGGGCTGGTAGTGATGTAGCTAGGTGGTTGTATTAGGGGCTGGTAGTGATGTAGCTAGGTGGTTGTATTAGGGGCTGGTAGTGATGTAGCTAGGTGGTTGTATTAGGGGTTGTGATGTAGCTAGGTGGTTGTATTAGGGGTTGTGATGTAGCTAGGTGGTTATATTAGGGGTTGTGGTGATGTAGCTAGGTGGTTGTATTAGGGGTTGTGGTGATGTAGCTAGGGGGTTGTATTAGGGGTTGTGATGTAGCTAGGTGGTTGTATTAGGGGTTGTGGTGATGTAGCTAGGGGGTTGTATTAGGGGTTGTGATGTAGCTAGGGGGTTGTATTAGGGGTTGTAATGTAGCTAGGTGGTTGTATTAGGGGTTGTAATGTAGCTATGTGGTTGTATTAGGGGTTGTGGTGGTGTAGCTAGGTGGTTGTATTAGGGGTTGTGGTGTAGCTAGGTGGTTGTATTAGGGGTTGTGGTGTAGCTAGGTGGTTGTATTAAGGGTTGTGGTGTAGCTAGGTGGTTGTATTAGGGGTAGTGATGTAGCTAGGTGGTTGTATTAGGGGCTGGTAGTGATGTAGCTAGGTGGTTGTATTAGGGGTTGTGGTGTAGCTAGGTGGTTGTATTAGGGGTTGTGATGTAGCTAGGTGGTTGTATTAGGGGTTGTGATGTAGCTAGGTGGTTGTATTAGGGGTTGTGATGTAGCTAGGTGGTTACATTAGGGGGTTGTGATGTAGCTAGGTGGTTGTATTAGGGGTTGTGATGTAGCTAGGCTGTTGTATTAGGGGTTGTGGTGTAGCTAGGTGGTTGTATTAGGGGTTGTGATGTAGCTAGGTGGTTGTATTAGGGGTTGTGGTGTAGCTAGGTGGTTGTATTAAGGGTTGTGGTGTAGCTAGGTGGTTGTATTAGGGGTTGTGATGTAGCTAGGTGGTTATATTAGGGGTTGTGATGTAGCTAGGTGGTTGTATTAGGGGTTGTGGTGTAGCTAGGTGGTTGTATTAGGGGTTGTGGTGTAGCTAGGTGGTTGTATTAGGGGCTGGTAGTGATGTAGCTAGGTGGTTGTATTAGGGGTTGTGATGTAGCTAGGTGGTTGTATTAGGGGTTGTGGTGTAGCTAGGTGGTTGTATTAGGGGTTGTGATGTAGCTAGGTGGTTGTATTAGGGGGTTGTGATGTAGCTAGGGGGTTGTATTAGGGGTTGTGATGTAGCTAGGTGGTTGTATTAGGGGTTGTGATGTAGCTAGGTGGTTGTATTAGGGGTTGTGGTGTAGCTAGGTGGTTGTATTAGGGGTTGTGATGTAGCTAGGTGGTTGTATTAGGGGTTGTGATGTAGCTAGGGGGTTGTATTAGGGGTTTTGATGTAGCTAGGTGGTTGTATTAGGGGTTGTGATGTAGCTAGGTGGTTGTATTAGGGGTTGTGATGTAGCTAGGTGGTTGTATTAGGGGTTGTGGTGTAGCTAGGTGGTTATATTAGGGGCAGGTCATGTGTGTACATGCGAGCATTATCAGTCCGGCCGTGGTGGAGGATACGGGGGCCGGTTCTGGTGGGCCGGTCTGGATCAAAGTCCAGGGCCATTCCGCCCCTGCTCTGAGACACTTTGTGGATACGGGCCCTGAAGAGATAAGCTTTGTGTTAGCATTAAGCACAATAGTGATGGATCCACCTATTCATCCTATGTTCTTAGGGAAGGCAGCCATATTGTAGACCTATCAGAGTTTTGAATTAAAAGGCAAGCAAAGGAGGTAGAGGCTCAGGAAAGTGGCTGGGCTTGTTTTCACATAGATCCAGATAGAAATACAGTAGAAATTAAACAGTTATGGCATACACACATTCATCACTTTCTGTGTCTCACGCTCACACACACATACAAAGAACAGTGTGAGGGTCACATAGTGTGGTAGAGGGTGCTGACAGTCCATTTTTTCAGCCTACGTGGGGGGGGGTGTCCTTCCATACTGCTGTCGTGTTGCCACGGACATCAGGTAGGGCATTGGCGAAGGGGCGTGACCAGCGTCAGGAACTTTCCCCCTCTGCCAGCCCTGATTAGACGGAGGAGAATGCAAGTGTTCTGAGGGGGGTGTGTCCACACTTACAAGGCCCCTCCACTCCGGTCCTGAGGGACTCGGCCCTGCTGGTTGAGACAGAAGTAGTCAGACAGGGGGCATTGTGGGATAGCACCCTCCGTTTCTTGGAGGACTCGTCAGCTGCTACCAAAGGAGGGGTTCCACGGTGGGCATCGCGGGAGCGGTAGGGCTAAGATCCCAGCCACTCAGGTCATTGGCCGACAACTCTAGACAGCCCAGTTTAGCCAATGAGGCAGAGCGCTTCATCAGGGAGGGCAGGGTCAGTCCAGCCTGGCGAATCCGGGCCTCTACCTCTTTGGCTCTCTGCCGGTCGCTGCCCTTCTGCCTCGCCTCCACACCTTCCCCCCACAGATGGCCCACACACTTGGGCACCATGGGTCCACCCTCGCTCTACTGGCGAAGGAACACCCCCATCTCCCGCGTCTCCTTCATGATGTCACCGCGTCCTCGTCCCGGGAGGCTACCCCAGTCTGTGCCCGACTCGAACTCAGTCATCCCCTCCAGACAAAGGAAGTCCATGGAGGACAGGGGGGCATAGCAGAGGGAAGTGTGGTGAGGGGTGATAGGGGTAGGGTGGTGGGAGGGGGTGAGTGGGTGAGTGGGAGGGACAGGGGAGTTGGGGAGGGGGAGTCATGCTCCTGCCTCATTCGCTGCTCCAGGTGTCTGGTTACGTGGCGCACAGAGCCCATTGCCCAATCACCAGAGAGAGGGACGGGAGGAGAGTGGGAGACAGCTTTCATCTCTTTTGCTTTGTCCTTCACTTCCTATTTGACAGCCTTCACTTCCTGCTGTGACTTTGCAACTTTCTCCTCTACTTCCTGGTTTGACTGACGCATGTCCTGGTCCTGGGAGAGGCTTGTAGACTCTGGTTGGCTGGAAGGACCCGGGGAAGCGGCCACAGTGTGCCTCAAGGACTCCAGTTCTGTGACTATGAGGTGAAC
This sequence comes from Salmo salar, assembly GCF_905237065.1. Taxonomy (NCBI): domain Eukaryota; kingdom Metazoa; phylum Chordata; class Actinopteri; order Salmoniformes; family Salmonidae; genus Salmo; species Salmo salar. The sequence goes on along the minus strand of NW_025547913.1, from coordinate 25,346 downwards.
AGAGACAATGCTCTCCTGAGAAAAGAGAAGAAAAACAAAATAAGAATAAAATATAGAAGTAGTCTTCACATTGCAAAGTTGGTAACTAAAGTTAATTTACAAAGATCATTTTATTTTCAAAGTTCGCAAGTTAATTTTCTTAAGCTGCAATATGTATCTTTTTTTGGGGCGACCTGACCAAATTCACATAGAAATGTGTGTTATAGATCTGTCACTCATTGAAAGCAAGTCTAAGTGGTAGATCTGTTCTGTGCTCAATTTCTATGCTTCCCGTTCTTAAGGTTAGTTTTTGCATCTTTTACTTTCAGTTTTGTACACTAGCTTCAAACAGCTGAAAATACAATATTTTACAACAGTTTAGATGGTACAATGACTCTACACTCCTGCTTGTTTTGTCAAATATAATGGGAATTATTAGAATTTTATCAACCAGGAAATGGCAGAGCGAATTCTGCATTTTGCAACTTTAAAAAGGTCCAATGCAGCCACTTTTATCTCAATATCAAATCATTTATGGGTAACAATTAGACATCCTCTGGTACTTTGGCGACCTAAGAAAGTATTTTTTCAAACTCACACTTTGGGCTGATGTGTAGGTCTGCTGCATAATCTATGAGCAGAATTACTGTCTTACCTCAATTAGCCACGAAATCCCTAGTTTGAAAGCGACTGTTTTCTTGAAGCTGTGCTGCGCCATTTTTCCTACATTTTCTCCCCACGTAGGCCACCCCCCTAGCAATTAAAGTTCTAGCCAATGAGCTCCAGCCCCTCCTTTTTTGATTGACAGCTTGCAAGAGGCCTGCTAGCGTTATCCAATGAGGTTGCAGGGTGGGTTTAACGGCTCCGTGTACACCACAGCGAGAGAGCGCGATGGATGACATGGTGCACATACTGTATGTGACGTAGTATGCAATTGTCGGGGACCACTTTTGGCTCGTGAGCGCTACTTTCAGAACAACTGGCTAAAAAGTATACAAAAGTACCGGAAAAACCTTACTGTGATCATTTTCAATTAAATTATTAAAAATAAACAATTTGTTTCTTATCAAAGGGAAATGATCAGACTGTCTGGGAGTGGAGGGGGAAACCCTGAAAATGTGCTGTTATTGGTCTATTAACTGATGGACTGCCTGGTGATGTCAGAATGAAACCACGGCAAGATGACTGGGAATATGGCTACAGTGTAGCTATTCCCTCCGTAAGGCAATCAAACAGGCAAAACGTCAGTACAGAGACAAAGTGGAGTCGCAATTCAACGGCTCAGACACGAGACGTATGTGCCTCTTGGGTAATTCAGACAGCTGATTGAGGACCTTATTACTGATGAATATGTTCATTTTTTTATGACCGTGTTTTTCTTTCTGCTTGACTTTTGGATTTATATTTTGATGTTTGTATTTTCTGTAATTTCTGTAATTCAGGGCTGATCTGTAAAAAAAAGAGACCTTGGTTTCAGTATGACTCCATGATAAAATAAAGGTTACATGAAATTAAAATAATTCCCGTAAAGAACTGGGTAAAAAAAGCGTTCCAGTTCCCCTCCGCTTTCAACAAACTATAAAAAGGACATGGAATTGCAGGAGCTTGTCTCCTTGAATGAGTTCAAAGCTAAAGTCTAAACTATGGTGGACAAAGTGGGGTGCTGTTTTCACCCCAGAATGCATCACACCTCCCCAAATAATTATTGCCTGTTCAATGTGTAAATGGATGTTTTTAAACTGCTTTGATTTTAATGTTGTCTGAAACTTGGTGTGCTGCTATTTTGGCCAGGTCTCTCTTGGAAAATAGATTGTTAATCTCTTTGAGACTAACCTTGTAAAATAAATACAAATAGTGTCACCCTCTTCCTCTTCTCGACCTCCTCCTCCGTCGCCTCAGCAGAGGGGTCCTCCTCCTCCTGTCCTGGAGCCCTTGGAATGGGCTGAGGAGTCTGCTGCAGTGCCTGATCAGAAAAGCAGAGGGTCCTCCCATCCTGAGTCAGGCCCTGGAACTTCTCTCTGGCGCTGAAGAAGTTGATGTGGTCTGTGCTGAGAGCCAGGGACCCCTCTGCGACAGAGTCCTGAGGGGGGGCACTGGGCTGGCTGATGAGCACCTCACTACTGGAGGGTTGTTGGGGTCCTGAACTGTCCACGGTCTAGTTTCTCATAAGGCACTGGTGCGTACTGCTCTTGGGATCCTGCTGTTTGTGTGCTTATTACCGGGGTCCTCAACAACAACTCAGGCACCTGTGACTGGCGGGACTTTGGCATCAGGCAAGTTGGAGGACGGCTCCTTGGCTTTTGGAGTCTCATCTGCGCTGGAGGGGGTAGGGGAGAGGGGGAGGTGGTGAAGGGAGGGGGGCAGGTCAGGGCGCCCGACCGCCACAGTCTCTGCCACGGTGGAAACACCAGGCACCATGGTGGCTGCCCGCAGCCAGGGTAGAGACTGGGTCGAGGGGTCCTCAGAGTCACACAGGCCGTTGGACAGAGGGGGGGACGGAAGACACACAGACCCAGCCAGGGGAGCACTGTCTGGGGGATCCAACCCTCGGGACTCCCCCTGAGAACCAGTGGAGGGACTAGTACTAGCTGTTGCTGAAGGCTTCTGGTCAACAGTATGGGAGGACTGGACCCCACTGCCTACTGACTGGACCCTACTGACTGGACCCCACTGACTGGACCCTACTGACTGGACCCTACTGACTGGACCCTACTGACTGGAGCCCACTGACTGGACCCCACTGCCTACTGACTGGACCCTACTGACTGGACCCTACTGACTGGACCCCACTGCCTAGACCCTACTGCCTAGACCCTACTGACTGGACCCCACTGCTTACTGACTGGACCCTACTGACTGGACCCCACTGCCTACTGACTGGACCCTACTGACTGGACCCTACTGACTGGACCCCACTGCCTACTGACTGGACCCTACTGACTGGACCCCACTGCCTACTGACTGGACCCTACTGACTGGACCCTACTGACTGGACCCTACTGACTGGACCCCACTGCCTACTGACTGGACCCTACTGACTGGACCTCACTGCCTACTGACTGGACCCTACTGACTGGACCCCACTGACTGGACCCCACTGACTGGACCCTACTGACTGGACCCCACTGCTTACTGACTGGACCCTACTGACTGGACCCCACTGACTGGACCCTACTGACTGGACCCCACTGCCTACTGACTGGACCCTACTGACTGGACCCTACTGACTGGACCCCACTGCCTACTGACTGGACCCTACTGACTGGACCCCACTGCCTACTGACTGGACCCTACTGACTGGACCCCACTGACTGGACCCCACTGACTGGACCCCACTGCTTACTGACTGGACCCTACTGACTGGACCCCACTGACTGGACCCTACTGACTGGACCCTACTGACTGGACCCCACTGACTGGACCCCACTGACTGGACCCCACTGCCTACTGACTGGACCCTACTGACTGGACCCCACTGACTGGACCCCACTGACTGGACCCCACTGCCTACAGACTGGACCCTACTGACTGGACCCTACTGCCTACTGACTGGACCCTACTGACTGGACCCCACTGCTTACTGACTGGACCCCACTGCCTACTGACTGGACCCTACTGACTGGACCCTACTGACTGGACCCTACTGACTGGACCCTACTGACTGGACCCTACTGCCTACTGACTGGACCCTACTGACTGGACCCCACTGCCTACTGACTGGACCCCACTGCCTACTGACTGGACCCTACTGACTGGACCCTACTGCCTACTGACTGGACCCTACTGACTGGACCCTACTGACTGGACCCCACTGCCTACTGACTGGACCCCACTGCCTACTGACTGGACCCTACTGACTGGACCCTACTGACTGGACCCTACTGCCTACTGACTGGACCCCACTGCCTACTGACTGGACCCTACTGACTGGACCCTACTGACTGGACCCTACTGCCTACTGACTGGACCCTACTGACTGGACCCCACTGCCTACTGACTGGACCCCACTGACTGGACCCCACTGACTGGACCCCACTGCGTACTGACTAGACCCCACTGCCTACTGACTGGACCCTACTGACTGAACCCTACTGACTGGACCCTACTGACTGGTCCCCAGTAGCAGCTGACTGGTCCCTAGTTGTGGAGGTCAACTGAGCTTCAGTCCTAGTCTCCTGGTTAGTGTTCAGTTTATTTTCCTGGTTAACTGTGGTATTGGGCTGGCTACTGGACCATACCACCTTCCCTGCACTAGAGGGGTTCCCACACTCAGAGACGGACCGCACCACCTGCTCTGTGTCGGAGGGAGTTTCCAGCGGCTGCAACAGCTCCTGCAGGGTAGGTACGGCGGGACTGTTGCCCTGGTTACAGGGGTCGGGCGGCCCACGGTGTGGGGTTGGCGGGCGGGCTTACACAGCGGCTCGTGGTGCTCTGATAGGTCGCTGTCCGAGTGGGAACGCCACAGCTTGTTGTGCCTCTGCTTACTGTGGGTGAAAGAAAAAGGTAGAAGTGGCAGAACAAGAGGAAGAAGAGAGATATGTTAGTCAATGCTAGTAGGTTCCTCTATCCAGCTACATAGCAGACTACATAGTAGGCTACATAGCAGGCTACATAGCAGGCTACATAGCAGGCTACATAGCAGACATTCCTGAGGACAGGGAGACTGGCTGCTCATTGGCTAGGAGATGTAGTGTGCTACCTATATCGCCCCCACTAGAATCCCCATACTTTAATAAAGACAGCTTCAAATCAATCATTTCTACGCCCAGGGACATGTACTAGTCTGTGGCGATCTAAATGCCAGAACCGGTCAAGAACCTGACAGCCTCAGCACACAGGGGGACAAACACCTACCTGGAGGTGACAGCATTCCCTCCCCCATGTGCCCCCCTAGGCACAACTATGACAACATAACCAACAAAAACGGGTCACAACTTCCTGCAGCTCTGTCACACGCTGGGTATGTACATAATCAATGGTAGGCTTCGAGGGAACTCCTATGGTAGGTACACCTATTGCTCATCTCTTGGCAGTAGTACTGTAGACTACTTTATCACTGACCTCAACCCAGAGTTTCTCAGAGCGTTCACAGTCAGTCCACTGACATCCCTATCAGACCACAGCAAAATCACAGTCTACTTGAACAGAGCAATACTCAGTCATGAGGCATCAAAGCCAAAGGAACTGAGTAATATTAAGAAATGCTATAGATGGAAGGAATGTAGTGTGGAAACGTCCCAAAAAACAATTAGGCAACAACAAATTCAATCCCTTTTAGACAACTTCCTGGACAAAACGTTCCACTGTAATAGTGAAGGTGTAAACTTGGCAGTAGAAAATCTAAACAGTATATTTGACCTCTCAGCTTCCCTAGCAAATCTAAAAATCTCAAATAATAAACTAAAGAAAATTAACAACAATGACAAATGGTTTGATGAAGAATGCAAAAACCTTAAGGAAATTGAGAAACCTGTCCAACCAAAAACATCGAGACCCCAAAAACCTGAGTCTACACCTTCACTATGGTGAATCACTAAAACAATACAGAAATACAGTACGGAAAAAGAAGGAACAGCACGTCAGAAATCAGCTCAATGTAACTGAAGAATCCATAGAATCTAACCACTTCTGGGAACATTGGAAAACTCTAAACAAACATGAAGAGTTATCTATCCAAAATGGAGATGTCTGGATAAACCACTTCTCCAATCTTTTTGACTCTATAACAAAGAACAAACAGCAAAAACATATACATGATCAAATACAAATCTTAGAATCAACTATTAAAGTCTACCAGAACCCACTGGATTCTCCAATTACCTTGAATGAACTACAGGACAAAATACAAACCCTCCAACCCAAAAAGGCCTGTGGTGTTGATGGTATCTTCAATGAAATTATAAAATATACAGACAACAAATTCCAATTGGCTATACTTAAACTCTAACATCCTTAACTCTGGCATCTTCCCCAATATTTGGAACCAAACACTGATCACCGCAATCCACAATCCGCGAAAACAAATTTGACCCCAATAACTACCGTGGGATATGTGTTGGTTGTTGTTAGATGAGTGTGTCCTGTGTTGGTTTTTGTGAAGTATTTTTGTAGCCGCTGATCTGAGGTATGCGTGTGCCCTTACAACGCAGTGTGTCTGATTATTGATATTGTGTACTTACGTTTCTATTCTGTTTTGTTCCCAGGGGAAGGGGAAGGCACCTTGGGAACGCTTTAGGCAAGAGGCCTCGCGGGCATACATATACCCGTAGTATATACTCTGTCTATGTACACTAGGTAAGACCTGGGCATACATATACCCGTAGTATATACTCTGTCTATGTACACTAGGTAAGACCTGGGCATACATATACCCGTAGTATATACTCTGTCTATGTACACTAGGTAAGACCTGGGCATACATATACCCGTAATATATACTCTGTCTATGTACACTAGGTAAGACCTGGGCATACATATACCCGTAGTATATACTCTGTCTATGTACACTAGGTAAGACCTGGGCATACATATACCCGTAGTATATACTCTGTCTATGTACACTAGGTAAGACCTGGGCATACATATACCCGTAGTATATACTCTGTCTATGTACACTAGGTAAGACCTGGGCATACATATACCCGTAGTATATACTCTGTCTATGTACACTAGGTAAGACCTGGGCATACATATACCCGTAGTATATACTCTGTCTATGTACACTAGGTAAGACCTGGGCATACATATACCCGTAGTATATACTCTGTCTATGTACACTAGGTAAGACCTGGGCATACATATACCCGTAGTATATACTCTGTCTATGCACACTAGGTAAGACCTGGGCATACATATACCCGTAGTATATACTCTGTCTATGTACACTAGGTAAGACCTGGGCATACATATACCCGTAGTATATACTCTGTCTATGTACACTAGGTAAGACCTGGGCATACATATACCCGTAGTATATACTCTGTCTATGTACACTAGGTAAGACCTGGGCATACATATACCCGTAGTATATACTCTGTCTATGTACACTAGGTAAGACCCGGGCATACATATACCCGTAGTATATACTCTGTCTATGTACACTAGGTAAGACCTGGGCATACATATACCCGTAGTATATACTCTGTCTATGTACACTAGGTAAGACCTGGGCATACATATACCCGTAGTATATACTCTGTCTATGCACACTAGGTAAGACCTGGGCATACATATACCCGTAGTATATACTCTGTCTATGCACACTAGGTAAGACCTGGGCATACATATACCCGTAGTATATACTCTGTCTATGCACACTAGGTAAGACCTGGGCATACATATACCCGTAGTATATACTCTGTCTATGTACACTAGGTAAGACCTGGGCATACATATACCCGTAGTATATACTCTGTCTATGTACACTAGGTAAGACCTGGGCATACATATACCCGTAGTATATACTCTGTCTATGTACACTAGGTAAGACCTGGGCATACATATACCCGTAGTATATACTCTGTCTATGTACACTAGGTAAGACCTGGGCATACATATACCCGTAGTATATACTCTGTCTATGTACACTAGGTAAGACCTGGGCATACATATACCCGTAGTATATACTCTGTCTATGTACACTAGGTAAGACCTGGGCATACATATACCCGTAGTATATACTCTGTCTATGTACACTAGGTAAGACCTGGGCATACATATACCCGTAGTATATACTCTGTCTATGCACACTAGGTAAGACCTGGGCGGACCATCCCCTCTATTTTGGTTAGTGCACCAGGTGGTGCTAGTTAGGTAAGTAGTGGGTAGGCAGGTAAGGTAGGAGAAGGGCTTTGACATTTACTTTCTTTGCTTTGGTTCCGTTCAGCCCCTTTTCCCCAAAAATACCGTGTGATGGAATAAATTCCTTGTAAACGGTACCACTCTCTGCCTTTGTCATCCTTACTCGCACCTACAGTCCCATACCTCTTTCACACCACGGGAGTTGAGTTGTAGCAGGGTGTTGCATTCCCTCTTCCTAGACCAAAATAATGGTGTTCCAAAAAAGGTCCAGTCGCCAGGACCCCAAATACAAATTCCATCCAGACACCGATGCCCTAGAGCACACAAACTATACATACCTCGGCCTAAACATCAGCGCCACAGGTAACTTCCACAAAGCTGTGAACGATCTGAGAGACAAAGCAAGAAGGGCCTTCTACGCCATCAAAAGGAACATAAAATTCAACATACCAATTAGGATCTGGCTAAAAATACTTGAATCAGTTATAGAACCCATTGCCCTTTATAGTTGTGAGGTCTGGGGTCCGCTCACCAACCAAGAATTCACAAAATGGGACAAACAACAAATTGAGACTCTGCATGCAGAATTCTGAAAAAATATCCCCAGTGTACAACGTAAAACACCAAATACTCCATGCAGAGTAGAATTAGGCCGATACCCGCTAATTATCAAAATCCAGAAAAGAGCCGTTAAATTCTACAACCACCTAAAAGGAAGCGATTCCCAAACCTTCCATAACAAAGACATCACCTACAGAGAGATGAACCTGGAGAAGAGCCCCTAAGCAAGCTGGTTCTGGGGCTCTGTTCTACAAACACAAACAGACCCCACATAGCCCCAGGACAGCAACACAATTAGACCCAACCAAATAATGAGAAAACAAAAGATAATTATTTGACAAATTGGACAGAATTCCCAAAAACCAGAGCAAACTAGAATGCTATTTGGCCCTAAACAGAGAGTACACAGCGGCAGAATACCTGACCACTGTGACTGACCCAAAATTAAGGAAAGCTTTGACTATGTACAGACTCAGTGAGCATAGCCTTGCTATTGAGAAAGGCCGCCGTAGGCAGACATGGCTCTCAAGAGAAGACAGGCTATGTGCACACTGCCCACAAAATGAGGTGGAAACTGAGCTGCACTTCCTAACCTCCTGCCAAATGTATGACCATATTAGAGACACATATTTCCCTCAGATTACACAGATCCACAAAGAATTCGAAAATAAACCCAATTTTGATAAACTCCCATATCTACTGGGTGAAATACCACAGTGTGCAATCACAGCAGCAATATTTGTGACCTGTTGCCACGAGAAAAGGGCAACCAGTGAAGAACAAACACCATTGTAAATACAACCCATATTTATGTTTATTTATTTTCCCTTTTGTACTTTAAACAGTTACAACACTGTATATATAGATAATATGACATTTCAAATGGTCTTTATTCTTTTGGAATGTCATGTTTATGGTTCATTTTTATTCTTTATTTCACTTGTGTTTATTATCTACTTCACTTGCTTTGGCAATGTTAACATATGTTTCCCATGCCAGTAAAGCCCTTAAATTGAATTGACTCCACTAATTCCCACCAGAGTTTGTGTGTGTGTGTGTTTGCGTGTGTGTGTGTGGCACAAACACAAATCTATTTCTCACGGCACGACTAACGTATCGACATAGAATGTCTTTACTGTGGTGTAGGTTATTGTGTTGTAACTGTGAGAGCAGTCTAATGAAGAGTGTGTGTGTGTGTGTGTGTGTATGTATGTACCTGGCCAGCAGTATGCCCTGGTACTCCTCTAGCTGTCTCATGAAGGAGGGGTTAGGTTTGGTGACGGCACGTTGCTCCTTAACATGGTCAAATGCCCTCTCCAGGTCCCAGCCATACTCCTTCATAGCGTAGGCTATCACTGTGGACGCAGAGCGACTCACACCCATCTTACAGTGCACCAGACACTTAGCTCCCGCTTTCCTACAGAGGCACAGACGGATGTTCTTTAACACACCCTACAACTGGTTAAGGGACTGACGTAGGAGAACAGAGACCGAGAGAGAGTAGCGAGAGAGGGAGAGAGTAGAGGGAGAGGAGTGTAGAGCGAGAGAGGAGCGTAGAGCGAGAGACAGAGAGGAATGTAGAGCGAGCGAGAGAGAGGAGTGTAGAGCGAGAGAGGAGCGTAGAGCGAGAGACAGAGAGGAATGTAGAGCGAGCGAGAGAGAGGAGTGTAGAGCGAGAGAGAGAGAGGAATGTAGAGCGAGAGAGAGAGAGGAGTGTAGAGCGAGAGAGAGGAGTGTAGAGCGAGAGACAGAGAGGAGTGTAGAGCGAGAGAGGAGTGTAGAGCGAGAGACAGGAATGTAGAGCTGAGCGAGAGAGGAGTGTACAGCGAGAGAGGAGCGTAGAGCGAGAGACAGAGAGGAGTGTAGAGCGAGAGAGGAGTAGAGCGAGAGAGGAGTGTAGAGCGAGCGAGAGAGGAGTGTAGAGCGAGCGAGAGAGAGGAGTGTAGAGCGAGAGGGAAAGGAGTGTAGAGCGAGAGGGAAAGGAATGTAGAGCGAGAGGGAAAGGAGTGTAGAGAGAGAGAACGTGTAGAGAGAGAGAAAGTGTAGAGAGTCCACACAGACCAGAGTCAGTCGGCCAGTCCGGTAGTGACTCACTTGGCTCTGGAGATGAACTTGTAGGTGTCGTTCCAGTAGGCTAGCAGGTCTGTAGCCTCCTCATCATACACACGGATGTTATGGTATTCAAACACACCTGGGAAGAAGTTGTCGATCTCCCTTGTCACGTTCAGAATATACATCACACTGGGGGGAGGAGGGGGGGTGGAGAGAAAGGTGGACAGGTTGTCAGTATAGATGTGTAGGCAAAGTAGAGCTAAATAGAATTTATGTTGAGCAGTGCAGTATGGGAGTAGTAGTTCTCCAGAGCATGCCTTACCCACTGTCCTGCAACTCCTCCAGATTGGATGCGTTCCACTCAGAGCCCTGGAGGGAAACCAAAATATATGAGAGCCAGACAGACAGACGAGCCAGAGAGCCAGAGAGACGAGCCAGAGAGCCAGACAGACGAGCCAGACAGACGAGCCAGAGAGCCAGACAGACGGCCAGAGAGCGTGCCAGAGAGCCAGACAGACAGACAGAGAGCCAGACAGACGAGACAGAAGCCAGACAGCGAGCCAGAGAGCCAGACAGAGAGCCAGACAGACGAGCCAGAGAGCCAGACAGACGAGCCAGAGAGCCAGACAGACGAGCCAGACAGACGAGCCAGAGAGCCAACAGACGAGCCAGACAGACGAGCCAGAGAGCCAGAGAGACGAGCCAGACAGACGCCAGAGGCCAGACAGACGGACAGAGAGCCAGACAGACGAGCCAGACAGCGAGCCAGACAGACGAGCCAGACAGACGAGCCAGAGAGCCAGACAGACGCCAGACAGACGAGCCAGAGAGCCGCGACGTGCCAGAGAGCCAACAGCGAGCAGAGAGCGTGCCAGAGGCCAGACAGACGGACAGAGAGCCAGACAGACGAGCCAGAGAGCCAGACAGACGAGCCAGACAGACGAGCAGAGAGCCAACAGACGGACAGAGAGCCAGACAGACGAGCCAGAGAGCCAGACAGACGAGCCAGACAGACGAGCAGAGAGCCAGACAGACGAGCCAGAGAGCCAGACAGACGGACCTACCAGGTAAACATGGTTGAATATCTCAGTGGGACTGTCCATCTGACCCAGGATCAGGATCATCTCATTGTCTATGTACTCCTTAAACTCACACAGGTTACACACCATGTGCACCTCCAGCTCTGTGCGGATCTAGAACAGAACACACAGGTTAAACACACACACACACACACACACACACACACACACACACACACACACACACACACACACACACACACACACACACAGACAGAACACACAGGTTAAACACACACAGACAGACAGACAGACAGACAGACAGACAGACAGACAGACAGACAGACAGACAGACAGACAGACAGACAGACAGACAGACAGACAGACAGACAGACAGACACACACACACGACAGAGCACACAGGTTAAACACACACACACACGACAGAGCACACAGGTTAAACACACACACACAAGACATGCATTTCCAACACGCTACTACCAGAATACGACAACTAAGAGAGTATGTTATGCACACACACACACACACACACACACCTCTTTGCAGGTGACATTCTCCAGGTCTTTCTGCATCATAATCTCTCTCAGACGCAGTGTTGATCAGACGCCTCCATCCTCTCTCTTTCAGTCGGCCTGGAAACACGCGGCGCCAGTCAAAGTTTTTCTTTTCTCAAGGTTTTACTGCTAACCTACAAAGCATTAAATGGGCTTGCTCCTACCTATCTCTCCGATTAGGTCCTGCGCATATACCTACACGCACGCTACGGTCACAAAACGCAGTCCTCCTTACTGTCGCTAGAAAATCAACCTAAAAACAGCTGGAGGCAGGGCTTTCTCCTATAGAGATCTATTTTTATGGAATGGTCTGCCTATCCATGTGAGAGACGCAGACTCGGTCTCAACCTTTAAGTCTATATTGAAGACTCATCTCTTCAGTAGGTGCTATGATGTAATGTAGTCTGGCCCAGGAGTGTGAAGCTGAACGGCAAGGCACTGGAGCAACGAACCGCCCTTGCTGTCTCTTCCTAGCCGGTTCCCCTCTCTCCACTGGGATTCTCTGCCTCTGAACTTATTATGGGGGCTGAGTCACTGGCTTACTGGTGCTCTTCAATGCAGTGCCTAGGAGGGCTGAGTCACTGGCTTACTGGTGCTCTTCAATGCAGTGCCTAGGAGGGGTCCACCCATCGTGCCAGGCTTTTTTCACGATACTTGACTTGAGTGGGTTGAGTCACTGACGTGATTTTCCGGTCCGTTTTTGCGTCCCGTCGGGCTCGTGCGGTGGACGAGATATTCGTGGGCTATACTCAGCCTTGTCTCAAGGTAGTAAGTTGGTGGTCTGTTGATATCCCTCTAGTGGTGTGGGGGCTGTGCTTTGGCAAAGTGAGTGAAGTTATATCCTGCCTGGTTGGCCCTGTCAGGGGTATTGTCGGACAGGGCCACAGTGTCTCCTGACCCTCCTGTCTCAGCCTCCAGTATCTATGCTGTAATAGTCTATGTGCCAGGGGGCTAGGGTCAGTATGTCCTATCTGAACTTAAGTATTCTCTCTCCCTCTCTCCCCCTAGGACCATACCTACCTGGCCTGATGACTCCTGGCTTTCCCCAGTCCACCTTGTCGTGCTGCTGATCCAGTTTCTGCTGTTTTGCCTGTGGCTATGGAACCCTGACCTCTTACCTTGTCCCGGATCCTCTCCTGACATTTACTCCTGAGTTGCTGACCTGTTGCACCCTCTACAAACATTGTGATTATTATTTGACCCTGCTGGTCATCTATGAACATCTTGAAGAACAACCTGGCCTTAAATGTCCATGTACTGTTATCTTCACCCGGCACAGCCAGAAGAGGACTGGCCACCCCTCAGTGCCTGGTTCCTCTAGGTTTCTTCCTAGGTTCCTGCCTTTCTAGGGAGTTTTTCCTAGCCACTGTGCTTCTACATCTTTATTGCTTGCTGTTTGGGGTTTTAGGCTGGGTTTCTGTTCAGCATTTTGTGACATCTGATGTAAAAAGGGCTTCATAAATACATTTGATAAGTGTTTGTGTGAGATCACCCTCCTCCTTGACTTCAAAACAAGACGCTGACCCTTTCATTCCTCCTTCCATCCATCCATCTTTCATAACCCCTCCCCCTCCCCCTCTACCCCTTCCCCTCCAGTTCTACCTGTTCTCCAATTTCCAGCACCACTATGTGAGATTTTAACTATAACAAATATTGTCTATTATATTGACAAGATAGTCGAGTGACTGGCTCTAACAATGGAAATATATGTCCACAAAGATGGAAGGCAGGAGGAAGGAGGCAAGATCAGGTGGGACCATTCTAGCCAATGAGAGGGCAGATAGGCGTGTGAACAACAGGCCATAGAGATAGATAGAGGACTCATCTTTGTATGTGTGCCATTATAGTGTTTGTGGCAGCATTGAGGCCATCTCCATTTTAAAGTAGTACATTTCCCTTCTTCATTGGCTGATTACTCCCAACTCATAGGAATCCCCCAGCCAGTTGTCTACTTTTAAATGGTAGAAGCCCTTAATGGCAATGGCCAAGTTAAAACGGGTTATATCCATGATGAGTCCTCCATCTATCTCTCTGACTATTTCTAGAAGGTTCTCTTTGGTCCATAGAAACAGAACTGATGATGTTAAAACACTCCCCTCTAATCTTGATTCATTCAAATGAGACTATAATCACAAGCCCAGCAGACTGGGCTCATGACAGAGTTAGTCCTTAGGTCCCAAGCTTAAAGATGAGCTCTGTGCAAAGCATTCTGGGAAGACTCCTGGTGCTGTGAAGCTCAATAAACATGTAAACATACATGTCACTACACACTGGGTGTTTCTCAAAACGCATACTACCGTGCTCCGAGCACGTAAATTGGAGAACGGGAGGGTCGGAGTATGAGTCCAAATGAAAGTATGCGAAACGGAGCACGGAGTGGACTTCTCGGATGCCTACTCCGTTTGTACATATTTTGAAGCATGCATCAATGCAAGCTTCAACGGAATGCACAGAAATATGACCAAAACATGCCCATTCATCTCATGTTTTCTGACTACAATATGTTATCGTGATACACTAATAAATAAATACATTCTGTGTTAATTTTGGCATGTTTGCGTAGATCGTAAGCCCATAGTAAGTCAATAGGGCTAACTGGCTAAGGCTAAAACTGTTAGCTAGCTAGCTACAACTGTTAGCTAGCTAGCTACAACTGTTAGCTAGCTAGCTACTACTGTTAGCTAGCTAGCTACCCACAAAGAATTTACATCTACCTTGCGTAACATTATTTTTAGGTCATTTTTGTCTGTTTAACTAGCTGACTAGCTACATTAATATGAGTCACATATTGCTAGCGGATTATTATGAAGTAAAACATTTGCTTTGAGTATATCTTGTTTCATCTCTATTGTTGCCATTGTCCTGGCTGGAAGATGCTTCTCAAATGTTTTCTGCATTTTCCCACTCTCGTCCTCCCAAGAGTGTCCAGTAATTAAGAGAACGTCCTGGGAGAATGCACTCTGGGCACGGTAATCTGCATATTGAGAAACACCCACTCTTTATTTTACTGGGCATCTGTTTTTTAATCTATAATCAGTGATTCAGATATCCAATTTATTAATAACACATGTTGGAAAATAAACTTGAACCAGTCCAACACGTTATGGGAGGCTGTCTGTGACACTCACCGTCAGAGAAGAGCACGGGACCGTCGGGCATGATGTGATTGAACGTCCTGCATGGCGTTCCCACTCGTTGATGCGTGATTGGTCAGAGGAGACCCGACTCTGGTAGTAGCTGACCCAGGTCAGGAACAGGCTGCCGGGGGAAGTAGTTATGACAACGAGCTACCTCACACGCTGTGGAGCGACTGCAGAGCAGACCTGGTAGGGGAGAGAGAGTGGGTGGAGGAGAGAATATAAAGAGAGAGGGGTGGTGGGAGAAGAGAGGGAGAAAGAAAGAAAGAGAGAGGGGTGGAGGGAAGAGAGAGGGGGTGGAGGGAAGAGAGAGGGGGGTGGAGGGAAGAGAGAGAGAGCGAGAGAGAGGGGTGGAGGGAGGAGAGAGAGGGGTGGAGGGAGGAGAGAGAGAGAGAGCGAAGGGTGGAGGGAAAAGAGAGAGGGGTGGAGGGAGGAGAGAGGGGGCGGAGGAGAAGAGGAGGGAGGAGAGAGAGGGGTGGAGGGAGGAGAGAGAGGAGTGGAGGGAGGAGAGAGAAGGGTGGAGGGAGGAGAGAGGGGGGGAGGGAAGAGAGAGGGGGTGGAGGGAGAGAGAGAGGGGTGGAGGGAGAGAGAGAGAGAGAAGAGAGCAGGGGTGGAGGGAGGAGAGAGAGGGGTGGAGGAGGAGAGAAAGAGAAATTAAGATCATTGGTGGGACATTTAGATGGTAAATGGTAAACTAATCAAGATATATCAGAAAACACTAGCTAACACGGTGCAAACATACCAATAAACAGCATATTGAAAGGTGAAGACCTAAAACGGTGTACTCACCGATGGCCTGCACTGATACAGGCTTGAATACATGGACCCTGTCAGTGGACACACTGAAACCCTGACAGAGAGGAAAGGAGGGAGAAACAGAGGGACAGAGGAAAGGAGAGGGACAGAGGAAAGGAGAGGGACAGAGGAAAGGAGAGGGACAGAGGAAAGGAGAGGGACAGAGAAAGGAGGAGGAAAGCAGAGAAAGGAGAGGACAGAGGAAAGGAGGGAGAGAAAATGAGGGAGAGAAACAGAGGGAGAGACAGTAGAACAGAGGAAAGGAGGGAGAGAGAAAAATGAGGGAGAGAGAAATGGAGGGAGAGAGAAACAGAGGGAGAGAGGAAAGGAGGAAGAGAGGAACAGTAGAACAGAGGAAAGGAGGGAGAGAGAAACGGGGACAGAGGAAAGGAGGAGGGACAGAGGATCAAACAAGCAGTCAAACTCCTCTGAACCATACGTCAGTATAGTGTGTTGGGTCTGTCAGTATAGTGTGTTGGTCTGTAGTATAGTGTGTTGGTCTGTCAGTTAGTGTGTTGGTCTGTCAGTATAGTGTGTTGGTCTGTCAGTATAGTGTGTTGGTCTGTCCTGTCAGTATAGTGTGTTGGTCTGTCGTATAGTGTGTTGGTCTGTCGTATAGTGTGTTGGTCTGTCAGTATAGTGTGTTGGTCTGTCCTGTCAGTATAGTGTGTTGGTCTGTCGTAGTATAGTGTGTTGGTCTGTCGGTATAGTGTGTTGGTCTGTCTAGTATAGTGTGTTGGTCTGTCCTGTCAGTATAGTGTGTTGGTCTGTCTAGTATAGTGTGTTGGTCTGTCCAGTATAGTGTTTGGTCTGTCAGTATAGTGTGTTGGTCTGTCAGTATAGTGTGTTGGTCTGTCCTGTCAGTATAGTGTGTTGGTCTGTCCTGCAGTATAGTGTGTTGGTCTGTCGTATAGTGTGTTGGTCTGTCAGTATAGTGTGTTGGTCTGTCAGTATAGTGTGTTGGTCTGTCCTGTCAGTATAGTGTGTTGGTCTGTCCTGTGTAGTGTGTTTGGTCTGTCAGTATAGTGTGTTGGTCTGTCAGTATAGTGTGTTGGTCTGTCCTGTCAGTATAGTGTGTTGGTCTGTCAGTATAGTGTGTTGGTCTGTCAGTATAGTGTGTTGGTCTGTCAGTATAGTGTGTTGGTCTGTCCTGTCAGTATAGTGTGTTGGTCTGTCAGTATAGTGTGTTGGTCTGTCCTGTCAGTATAGTGTGTTGGTCTGTCAGTATAGTGTGTTGGTCTGTCAGTATAGTGTGTTGGTCTGTCAGTATAGTGTGTTGCTGTCAGTATAGTGTGTTGGTCTGTCAGTATAGTGTGTTGGTCTGTCAGTATAGTGTGTTGGTCTGTCCTGTCAGTATAGTGTAAGCGGTCTGTCAGTATAGTGTGTTGGTCTGTCAGCATAGAGTGCTGGTCTGTCCTGTCAGTATAGTGTGTTGGTCTGTCAGTATAGTGTATTGGTCTGTCCTGTCAGTATAGTGTGTTGGCCCCCTGTCAGTATAGTGTGTTGGTCTGTCAGTATAGTGTGTTGGTCCTGTCGGTATAGTGTGTTGGTCTGTCAGTAGTGTGTTGGTCTGTCAGTATAGTGTGTTGGTCTGTCCTGTCAGTATAGTGTGTTGGTCTGTCCTAGTATAGTGTGTTGGTCTGTCAGTATAGTGTGTTGGTCTGTCAGTATAGTGTGTTGGTCTGTCCTGTCAGTATAGTGTGTTGGTCTGTCAGTATAGTGTGTTGGTCTGTCCTGTCAGTATAGTGTGTTGGTCTGTCAGTATAGTGTGTTGGTCTGTCTGTCAGTATAGTGTGTTGGTCTGTCATTAGTGTGTTGTCTGTCAGTATAGTGTGTTGGTCTGTCAGTATAGTGTGTTGGTCTGTCTGTCAGTATAGTGTGTTGGTCTGTCTGCTCAGTATAGTTGTTGGTCTGTCCTGTCAGTATAGTGTGTTGGTCTGTCAGTAAGTGTGTTGGTCTGTCAGTTGTGTGTTGGTCTGTCCTGTCAGTATAGTGTTTGGTCTGTCCGTAGTATAGTGTGTTGGTCTGTCCTGTCAGTATAGTGTGTTGGTCTGTCAGTATAGTGTGTTGGTCTGTCAGTATAGTGTGTTGGTCTGTCGCAGTATAGTGTTTGGTCTGTCAGTATAGTGTGTTGGTCTGTCGTCAGATAGTGTGTTGTTGTCAGTATAGTGTGTTGGTCTGTCCTGTCAGTATAGTGTGTTGGTCTGTCAGTATAGTGTGTTGGTCTGTCCTGTCAGTATAGTGTTGGTCTGTCAGTATAGTGTGTTGGTCTGTCAGTATAGTGTGTTGGTCGCTGTCAGTATAGTGTGTTGGTCTGTCAGTATAGTGTGTTGTCTGTCAGTATAGTGTGTTGGTCTGTCAGTAGAGTGTTAGCTTCTGTCAGTATAGTGTGTTGGTCTGTCGTAGAGTGTGGGTCTGTCAGTATAGCGTGTTGGTCTGTCCTGTAGTATAGTGTGTTGGTCTGTCAGTATAGTGTGTTGGTCTGTCAGTATAGTGTGTTGGTCTGTCCAGTATAGTGTGTTTGGTCTGTCAGTATAGTGTGTTGGTCTGTCCTGTCAGTATAGTGTGTTGGATTCTGTCAGTATAGTGTGTTGGTCTGTCCTGTCAGTAGTGTGTTGGTCTGTCCTGTCAGTATAGTGTGTTGGTCTGTCAGTATAGTGTGTTGGTCTGTCAGTTATAGTGTGTTGGTCTGTCCTGTCAGTATAGTGTGTTGGTCTGTCCTGTCAGTATAGTGTGTTGGTCTGTCCTGTCAGTATAGTGTGTTGGTCTGTCAGTATAGTGTGTTGGTCTGTCAGTATATTGTGTTGGTCTGTCAGTATAGTGTGTTGGTCTGTCCTGTCAGTTAGTGTGTTGGTCTGTCAGTATAGTGTGTTGGTCTGTCAGTATAGTGTGTTGGTCTGTCGGTATAGTGTGTTGGTCTGTCCTGTCAGTATAGTGTGTTGGTCTGTCCTGTCAGTATAGTGTGTTGGTCTGTGCTGTCAGTGTAGTGTGTTGGTCTGTCAGTAACTAGTGTGTTGGTCTGTAGTATAGTGTGTTGGTCTGTCAGTATAGTGTGTTGGTCTGTCAGTATAGTGTGTTGGTCTGTCCTGTCAGTATAGTGTGTTGGTCTGTCCTGTCAGTATTGTGTGTTGGTCTGTCCTGTCAGTGTAGTGTGTTGGTCTGTCAGTATAGTGTGTTGGTCTGTCCTGTCAGTATAGTGTGTTGGTCTGTCCAGTATAGTGTGTTGGTCTGTCCTGTCAGTATAGTGTGTTGGTCTGTCAGTATAGTGTGTTGGTCTGCTCAGTATAGTGTGTTGGTCTGTCAGTATAGTGTGTTGGTCTGTCCTGTCAATATAGTGTGTTGGTCTGTCTCAGTATAGTGTGTTGGTCTGTCCTGTCAGTATAGTGTGTTGGTCTGTCAGTATAGGTGTTGGTCTGTCCTGTAGTATAGTGTAGTTGGTCTGTCAGCATAGTGTGTTGGTCTGTCAGTATGTGTGTTGGTCTGTCAGTATAGTGTGTTGGTCTGTCGAGTATAGTGTGTTGGTCTGTCCTGTCAGTATAGTGGTGTTGGTCTGTCCTGTGAGTATAGTGTGTTGGTCTGTCAGTATAGTGTGTTGGTCTGTCAGTATAGTGTGTTGGTCTGTCCTGTCAGTATAGTGTGTTGGTCTGTCGTCAGTATAGTGTGTTGGTCTGTCCTGTAGTATAGTGTGTTGGTCTGTCAGTATAGTGTGTTGGTCTGTCAGTATAGTGTGTTGGTTGTCCTGTCAGTATAGTGTGTTGGTCTGTCAGTATAGTGTGTTGGTCTGTCCTGTCAGTATAGTGTGTTGGTCTGTCAGTATAGTGTGTTGGTCTGTCCTGTCAGTATAGGGTGTTGGTCTGTCAGTATAGTGTGTTGGTCTGTCCTGTCAGTATAGTGTGTTGGTCTGTCAGTATAGTGTATTGTCCTGTCAGTATAGTGTGTTGGTCTGTCAGTATAGTGTGTTGTTTGTCCTGTCAGTATATTGTGTTGGTCTGTCAGTATAGTGTGTTGGTCTGTCCTTATTGTATAGTGTGTTGGTCTGCCCTGTCAGTATATTGTGTTGGTCTGTTCCCTCAGTATAGTGTGTTGGTCTGTCCCAGTATAGTGTGTTGGTCTGTCTGTCAGTATAGTGTGTTGGTCTGTCCTGTCAGTATAGTGTGTTAGTCTGTCCTGTCGGTATAGTGTGTTGGTCTGTCCTGTCAGTATAGTGTGTTGGTCTGTCAGTATAGTGTGTTGTCCTGTCAGTATAGTGTGTTGGTCTGTCAGTATAGTGTGTTGGTCTGTCAGTATAGTGTGTTGGTCTGTCCTGCAGTATAGTGTGTTGGTCTGTCAGTATAGTGTGTTGGTCTGTCCTGTCAGTATGTGTGTTGGTCTGTCCTGTCAGTATAGTGTGTTGGTCTGGTCCTGTCAGTATAGTGTGTTGGTCTGTCCTGTCAGTATAGTGTGTTGGTCTGTCAATATAGTGTGTTGTTCTGTCAGTATAGTGTGTTGGTCTGTCAGTATAGTGTGTTGGTCTGTCCTGTCTGTATAGTGTGTTGGTCTGTCAGTATAGTGTGTTGGTCTGTCAGTATAGTGTGTTGGTCTGTCAGTATAGTGTGTTGGTCTGTCCTGTCAGTATAGTGTGTTGGTCTGTCCTGTCAGTATAGTGTGTTGGTCTGTCAGTATAGTGTGTTGGTCTGTCAGTATAGTGTGTTGGTCTGTCCTGTCAGTATAGTGTGTTGGTCTGTCAGTATAGTGTGTTGGTCTGTCAGTATAGTGTGTTGGTCTGTCAGTATAGTGTGTTGGTCTGTCCTGTCAGTATAGTGTGTTGGTCTGTCAGTATAGTGTGTTGGCCTGTCAGTATAGTGTGTTTGGTCTGTCAGTATAGTGTGTTGGTCTGTCCTGTCAGTATAGGTGTTGGTCTGTCAGTATAGTGTGTTGGTCTGTCAGTATAGTGTGTTGGTCTGTCGATCTGTCAGTATGTGTGTTGGTCTGTCAGTATAGTGTGTTGGTCTGTCCTGTCGGTATATTGTGTTGGTCTGTCAGTATAGTGTGTTGGTCTGTCCTGTAGTATAGTGTGTTGGTCTGTCAGTATAGTGTGTTGGTCTGTCCTGCCAGTATAGTGTGTTGGTCTGTCAGTATATGTGTGTTGGTCTGTCAGTATAGTGTGTTGGTCTGTCCTGCAGTATAGTGTGTTGGTCTGTCCTGTCAGTATAGTGTGTTGGTCCTGTCAGTATAGTGTGTTGGTCTGTCAGTATAGTGTGTTGCTGTCCTGTCAGTATAGTGTGTTGGTCTGTCAGTATAGTGTTTGGTCTGTCCTGTCAGTATAGTGTGTTGGTCTGTCAGTATAGTGTGTTGGTCTGTCAGTATAGTGTGTTGGTCTGTCCTGTCAGTATAGTGTGTTGGTCTGTCAGTATAGTGTGTTTGGTCTGTCCTGTCAGTATAGTGTGTTTGTCTGTCAGTATAGTGTGTTGGTCTGTCCTGCCAGTATAGTGTGTTGGTCTGTCCTTAGTATAGTGTGTTGGTCTGTCCTGTCAGTATAGTGTGTTGGTCTGTCTAGTATAGTGTGTCTGGTCTGTCAGTATAGTGTGTTGGTCTGTCAGTATAGTGTGTTGTTCTGTCAGTATAGTGTGTTGGTCTGTCGTTGTTGTCTGTCAGTATGTGTGTTGGTCTGTCCTGTCAGTATAGTGTGTTGGTCTGTCAGTATAGTGTGTTGGTCTGTCCTGTCAGTGTAGTGTGTTGGTCTGTCCGTCAGTATAGTGTGTTGGTCTGTCCTGTCAGTATAGTGTGTTGGTCTGTCTTGTGTTGGTCTGTCCGTAGTATAGTGTGTTGGTCTGTCCTGTCAGTATAGTGTGTTGGTCTGTCCTGTAGTATAGTGTTTTGTCTGTCCTGTCAGTATAGTGTGTTGGTCTGTCAGTATAGTGTGTTTGGTCTGTCAGTATAGTGTGTTGGTCTGTCCTGTCAGTATAGTGTGTTGGTCTGTCAGTATAGTGTGTTGGTCTGTCAGTATAGTGTGTTGGTCTGTCCGAGTATAGTGTGTTTGGTCTGTCCGAGTATAGTGTGTTGGTCTGTCCTGTCAGTATAGTGTGTTGGTCTGTCAGGTGTCTGTCAGTATAGTGTGTTGGTCTGTCTTCAGTATAGTGTGTTGGTCTGTCGTCAGTATAGTGTGTTGGTCTGTCAGTATAGTGTGTTGGTCTGTCAGTATAGTGTGTTGGTCTGTCTAGTATAGTGTGTTGGTCTGTCCTGTCAGTATGGTGTGTTGGTCTGTTTGTCAGTATAGTGTGTTGTCTGTCAGTATAGTGTGTTGGTCTGTCAGTATAGTGTGTTGGTCTGTCCTGTCGGTATAGTGTGTTGGTCTGTCAGTTATGTTTCTGTCAGTATAGTGTGTTGGTCTGTCCTGTCAGTATAGTGTGTTGGTCTGTCCTGTCAGTATAGTGTGTTGGGTCTGTCAGTATAGTGTGTTGGTCTGTCAGTATAGTGTGTTGGTCTGTCCTGTCAGTATAGTGTGTTGGTCTGTCAGTATAGTGTGTTGGTCTGTCTAGTATAGTGTGTTGGTCTGTCAGTATAGTGTGTTGGGTCTGTCCTGTCAGTATAGTGTGTTGGTCTGTCAGTATAGTGTGTTGGTTGCTGTCAGTATAGTGTGTTGGTCTGTCAGTATATTGTGTTGGTCTGTCCTGTCAATATAGTGTGTTTGGTCTGTCAGTATAGTGTGTTGGTCTGTCCTGTCAGTATAGTGTGTTGGTCTGTCAGTATAGTGTGTTGGTCTGTCAGTATAGTGTGTTGGTCTGTCAGTATAGTGTGTTGGTCTGTCAGTATAGTGTGTTGGTCTGTCAGTATAGTGTGTTGGTCTGTCCAGTATAGTGTGTTGGTCTGTCCAGTATAGTGTGTTGGTCTGTCCTGTCAGTATAGTGTGTTGGTCTGTCAGTATAGTGTGTTGGTCTGTCAGTATAGTGTGTTGGTCTGTCCTGTCAGTATAGTGTGTTGGTCTGTCAGTATAGTGTGTTGTTCTGTCCTGTCAGTATAGTGTGTTGGTCCTGTCAGTATAGTGTGTTGGTCTGTCAGTATAGTGTGTTGGTCTGTCCTGTCAGTATAGTGTGTTGGTCTGTCAGTATAGTGTGTTGGTCTGTCCTGTCAGTATAGTGTGTTGGTCTGTCAGTATAGTGTGTTGGTCTGTCTCAGTATAGTGTGTTGGTCTGTCAGTATAGTGTGTTGGTCTGTCCTGTCAGTATAGTGTGTTGGTCTGTCAGTATAGTGTGTTGGTCTGTCAGTATGGTGTGTTGTCCTGTCAGTATAGTGTGTTGGTCTGTCAGTATAGTGTGTTGGTCTGTCCTAGTATAGTGTGTTGGTCTGTCAGTATAGTGTGTTGGTCTGTCCTGTCAGTATAGTGTGTTGGTACTGTCAGTATAGTGTGTTGGTCTGTCCTGTCAGTGTAGTGTGTTGGTCTGTCAGTATAGTGTGTTGGTCTGTCCTGTCAGTATAGTGTGTTGGTCTGTCAGTGTGTGTTGGTCTGTCCTAGTATAGTGTGTTGGTCTGTCCCAGTATAGTGTGTTGGTCTGTCAGTATGTGTTTGGTTGTCAGTATGTGTGTTGTCCTGTCAGTATAGTGTGTTGGTCTGTCAGTATAGTGTGTTGGTCTGTCCCTGTCAGTATATTGTGTTGGTCTGTCAATATAGTGTGTTGGTCTGTCCTGTCAGTTATAGTGTGTTGGTCTGTCCTGTCAGTATAGTGTGTTGGTCTGTCCTGTCAGTATAGTGTTTGGTCTGTCAGTATAGTGTGTTGGTCTGTCCTTAGTATAGTGTGTTGGTCTGTCCTGTCAGTATAGTGTGTTGGTCTGTCCTGTCAGTATGGTGTGTTGGTCTGTCAGTATAGTGTGTTGGTCTGTCAGTATAGTGTGTTGTCTGTCAGTATAGTGTGTTGGTCTGTCCTGTCAGTATAGTGTGTTGGTCTGTCAGTATAGTGTGTTGGTCTGTCCAGTATAGTGTGTTGGTCTGTCCTGTCAGTATAGGGTTGGTCGTCCTGTATAGTGTGTTGGTCTTCGTCAGTATAGTGTGTTGGTCTGTCAGTATAGTGTGTTGTTCTGTCAGTATAGTGTGTTGGTCTGTCCTGTCAGTATAGTGTGTTGGTCTGTCAGTATAGTGTGTTGGTCTGTCCTGTCAGTATAGTGTGTTGGTCTGTCCTGTCAGTATAGTGTGTTGGTTGTTCTGTCAGTATAGTGTGTTGGTCTGCCAGTATAGTGTGTTGGTCTGTCAGTATAGTGTGTTGGTCTGTCAGTATAGTGTGTTGGTCTGTCCTGTCAGTATAGTGTGTTGGTCTGTCAATATAGTGTGTTGGTCTGTCAGTATAGTGTGTTGGTCTGTCAGTATAGTGTGTTGGTCTGTCTGTCAGTATAGTGTGTTGGTCTGTCAGTTGAGTGTTGGTCTGTCCTGTCAGTATAGTGTGTTGGTCTGTCCTGTCAGTATAGTGTGTTGGTCTGTCTTTCTGTCAGTATAGTGTGTTGGTCTGTCCTGTCAGTATAGTGTGTTGGTCTGTCAGTATAGTGTGTTGGTCTGTCAGTATAGTGTGTTGGTCTGTCAGTATAGTGTGTTGGTCTGTCCTGTCAGTATAGTGTGTTGGTCTGTCAGTATAGTGTGTTGGTCTGTCAGTATGTGGTTGGTCTGTCAGTATAGTGTGTTTTGTCCTGTCTGTATAGTGTGTTGGTCTGTCGTCAGTATAGTGTGTTGGTCTGTCCGTCAGTATATTGTGTTGGTCTGTCAGTATAGTGTGTTGGTCTGTCCTGTCAGTGTAGTGTGTTGGTCTGTCCTGTAGTATAGTGTGTTGGTCTGTCAGTATAGTGTGTTGGTCTGTCAGTATAGTGTGTTGTCTGTCCTGTCGGTATAGTGTGTTGGTCTGTCAGTATAGTGTGTTGGTCTGTCCTGTCAGTATAGTGTGTTGGTCTGTCAGTATAGTGTGTTGTCCTGTCAGTATAGTGTGTTGGTCTGTCAGTATAGTGTGTTGGTCTGTCCTGTAGTATAGTGTGTTGGTCTTAGTATAGTGTGTTGGTCTGTCAGTATAGTGTGTTGGTCTGTCCTGTCAGTATAGTGTGGTCTGTCCTGTCAGTATAGTGTGTTGGTCTGGTCTGTCAGTATAGTGTGTGGTCTGTCAGTATAGTGTGTTGTCCTGTCAGTATAGTGTGTTGGTCTGTCAGTATAGTGTGTTGGTCTGTCAAGTATAGTGTGTTGGTCTGTCCTGTCTGTATAGTGTTGGTTGTCTGTCTGTCAATATAGTGTGTTGGTACTGTCAGTATAGTGTGTTGGTCTGTCAGTATAGTGTGTTGGTTTGTCCTGTCAGTATAGTGTGTTGGTCTGTCAGTATAGTGTGTTGGTCTGTCCTGTCAGTATAGTGTGTTGGTCTGTCAGTATAGTGTGTTATCTGTCAGTATAGTGTGTTGGTCTGTCCTGTCAGTATAGTGTGTTG